>NW_027461852.1:0-132500 GCF_050947455.1 Rhinoderma darwinii | reverse complement strand
TTATATCTAATCCTATCATGTGTGATACTGTCTGCTGAGCCACTGTATCTAAACCTATCATGTGTGATACTGTCAGCTGAGCCTTTGTATCTAATCCTATCATGTGTAATAATGTCTGCTGAGCTGTGTATCTAATCCTATTATGTGTGAAACTCTGCTGGGCGTTATATCTAATCCCATCAAGTGTGATACTGTCTGCTGGGCCCTATCTCTAATCCTATCATGTGTAATACTGTCTGCTGAGCCATTGTATCTAATCCCATCATGTGTGATACTGTCTGCTGGGCCCTATAGCTAATCCTATCATGTGTGATACTGCCTTCCGAGCCACTGTATCTAATCCTATCATGTGTGATACTGTCTGCTGAGCCACTGTATCTAATCCTATCATGTGTGATACTGTCTGCTGAGCCACTGTATCTAATCCTATCATGTGTGATACTGTCTGCTGGGCCACTGTATCTAATCCTATCATGTGTGATACTGTCTGTTGAGCCACTGTATCTAATCCTATCATGTGTGATACTGTCTGCTGAGCCACTGTATCTAATCCCATTATGTGTGATACTGTCTGCTGAGCTACTCTATCTAATCCTATCATGTGTGATACTGTCTGCTGAGCCACTGTATCTAATCCTATCATGTGTGATACTGTCTGCTGAGCCACTGTATCTAATCCTATCATGTGTGATACTGTCTGCTGGGCCACTGTATCTAATCCTATCATGTGTGATACTGTCTGCTGAGCTGTGTATCTAATCCTATCATGTGTGATACTGTCTGCTGAGCTGTGTATCTAATCCTATCATGTGTGATACTGTCTGCTGTGCTGTGTATCTAATCCTATCATGTGTGATACTGTCTGCTGAGCTGTGTATCTAGTCCTATCATGTATGATACTGTCTGCTGAGCTGTGTATCTAATCCTATCATGTGTGATACTGTGTGCTGAGCTGTGTATCTAATCCCAACATGTGTGATACTGTCTGCTGGGCCCTATATCTAATCCTATCATGTGTGATACTGTCTGCTGAGCCACTGTATCTAATCCTATCATGTGTGATACTGTCTGCTGGGCCACTGTATCTAATCCTATCATGTGTGATACTGTCTGCTGAGCTACTGTATCTAATCCTATCATGTGTGATACTGTCTGCTGAGCCACTGTATCTAATCCCATTATGTGTGATTCTGTCTGCTGAGCTACTCTATCTAATCCTATCATGTGTGATACTGTCTGCTGAGGTGTGTATATAATCCTATCATGTGTGATACTGTCTGCTGGGCCCTATATCTAATCCTATCATGTGTGATACTGCCTTCCGAGCCACTGTATCTAATCCTATCATGTGTGATACTGTCTGCTGAGCCACTGTATCTAATCCTATCATGTGTGATACTGTCTGCTGAGCCTCTGTATCTAATCCTATCATGTGTGATACTGTCTTCTGAGCCAATGTATCCTATCCATAGTTTATAGGGTCGTAGTTCTATAGATTTGCTGTCTCCTATACACACACACACACAATTTTTTTTGGGTGGACACATATATATTGGGGCTATTTCCCCTGACATTTTAAGTCCTTAGTGACGCCCCCGGCTGCTAGTGCGCATTGTCGGGTCACTTAGGAGACCCAGCGATGCAGCTGAAAGCTGCAGACTGTCGGCCATGAGAAGTTTGCGGGTGGGGGGGACCCAATAAGAACTTTTGCATCGGGGCCCATGAGCCTTTAGCTATGCCCCTGATTATAGGTGTATGCAGTATATAGCGGTATTATATGTGAGTGTAGAATATAGCAGTATAATAGGTGTGCAGTGAATATAATGGTACTATATGTCTACGGTTATAGCAGTATTTTTTATACAAACGATATGTAGTGGTAATATATGTGTACACACCTATAACACCGCTACATAATGTACAGAGTATAAAGTGATTTCATTCATTATACTTGCAGCATATGTTGGACTCTATATGTACAATATATGGCAGCATTATATATATATATGTATACACACACAATACATGGGGGTATTATTCAGTCACTATGTGATTATGCTGTGGTGGTATTATTCAGTAACAGTATGAGGGTATTATTCAGTCACTATGTTGTTATGGTGTGGAGGTATTATTCAGTAACAGTATGGTGGTATTATTCAGTCACTATGGGGTTATGGTGTGGAGGTATTATTCAGTAACAGTATGGGGGTATTATTCAGTCACTATGTTGTTATGGTGTGGGGGTATTATTCAGTAACAGTATGATATTATTATTCAGTCACTATGTGGTTATGGTGTGGGGGTATTATTCAGTAACAGTATGGGGGTATTATTCAGTCACTATGTGGTTATGGTGTGGAGGTATTATTCAGTAACAGTATGGTGGTATTTTTCAGTCACTATGTGGTTATGGTGTGGTGGTATTATTCAGTATCAGTATGGGGTATTATTCAGTCACTATGTGGTTATGGTGTGGTGGTATTATTCAGTAACAGTATGGTGGTATTATTCAGTAACAGTATGGGGGTATTATTCAGTATCAGTATGGGGGTATTATTCAGTCACTATGTGGTTATGGTGTGGTGGTATTATTCAGTAACAGTATGGGGGTATTATTCAGTCACTATGTGGTTATGGTGTGGCGGTATTATTCAGTAACTGTATGGTGGTATTATTCAGTCACTATGTGGTTATGGTGTGGTGGTATTATTCAGTAACAGTATGGGGGTATTATTCAGTCACTATGTGGTTATGGTGTGGCGGTATTATTCAGTAACAGTATGGTGGTATTATTCAGTCACTATGTGGTTATGGTGTGGTGGTATTATTCAGTATCAGTATGGGGTATTATTCAGTCATTATGTGGTTATGGTGTGTTGGCATTATTCAGTAACAGTATGAGGGTATTATTCAGTCACTATGTGGTTATGGTGTGTTGGTATTATTCAGTAACAGTATGGTGGTATTATTCAGTCACTATGTTGTTATGGTGTGGAGGTATTATTCAGTATCAGTATGGGGGTATTATTCAGTCACTATGTGGTTATGGTGTGGGGGTATTATTCAGTAACAGTATGGTGGTATTATTCAGTCACTATGTTGTTATGGTGTGGCGGTATTATTCAGTAACAGTATGGGGGTATTATTCAGTCACTATGTGGTTATGGTGTGTTGGTATTATTCAGTAACAGTATGGTGGTATTATTCAGTCACTATGTTGTTATGGTGTGGAGGTATTATTCAGTATCAGTATGGGGGTATTATTCAGTCACTATGTGGTTATGGTGTGGGGGTATTATTCAGTAACAGTATGAGGGTATTATTCAGTCACTATGTGGTTATGGTGTGGTGGTATTATTCAGTAACAGTATGGGGGTATTATTCAGTCACTATGTGGTTATGGTGTGGTGGTATTATTCAGTAACTGTATGGGGTATTATTCAGTCACTATGTGGTTATGGTGTGGCGGTATTATTCAGTATCAGTATGGGGGTATTATTCAGTCACTATGTGGTTATGGTGTGGTGGTGTTATTCAGTAACAGTATGGTGGTATTATTCAGTCACTATGTGGTTATGGTGTGGTGGTATTATTCAGTAACAGTATGGGGGTATTATTCAGTCACTATGTGGTTATGATGTGGAGGTATTATTCAGTAACAGTATGGGGGTATTATTCAGTCACTATGTGGTCATGGTGTGGCGGTATTATTCAGTAACAGTATGAGGGTATTATTCAGTCACTATGTGGTTATGGTGTGGTGGTATTATTCAGTAACAGTATGGGGGTATTATTCAGTCACTATGTTGTTATGGTGTGGCGGTATTATTCAGTAACCGTATGGGGGTATTATTCAGTCACTATGTGGTTATGGTGTGGTGGTATTATTCAGTAACAGTATGGTGGTATTATTCAGTCACTATGTGGTTATGGTGTGGTGGTATTATTCAGTAACAGTATGGGGGTATTATTCAGTCACTATGTGGTGATGGTGTGGTGGTATTATTCAGTAACAGTATGGTGGTATTATTCAGTCACTATGTGGTTATGGTGTGGTGGTATTATTCAGTATCAGTACGGGGGTATTATTCAGTCACTATGTGGTTATGCTGTGGTGGTATTATTCAGTAACAGTATAGTGGTATTATTCAGTCACTATGTGGTCATGGTGTGGCGGTATTATTCAGTAACTGTATGGGGGTATTATTCAGTCACTATGTGGTTATGGTGTGGTGGTATTATTCAGTAACAGTATGGTGGTATTATTCAGTCACTATGTGGTTATGCTGTGGTGGTATTATTCAGTAACAGTATGGTGGTATTATTCAGTCACTATGTGGTTATGGTGTGGTGGTATTATTCAGTAACAGTATGGTGGTATTATTCAGTCACTATGTGGTTATGGTGTGGTGGTATTATTCAGTAACAGTATGGTGGTATTATTCAGTCACTATGTGGTTATGCTGTGGTGGTATTATTCAGTAACAGTATGGGGGTATTATTCAGTCACTATGTGGTCTTGGTGTGGCGGTATTATTCAGTAACTGTATGGGGGTATTATTCAGTCACTATGTGGTTATGGTGTGGAGGTATTATTCAGTAACAGTATGGGGGTATTATTCAGTCACTATGTGATTATGCTGTGGTGGTATTACTCAGTAACAGTATGGGGGTATTATTCAGAAACAGTATGGGGGTATTATTCAGTAACAGTATGGAGGTATTCAGTAACAGTATTGATGTATTATTCAGTATCAGTATGGGGGTATTATTCAGTCACTATGTGGTTATGGTGTGGGGGTATTATTCAGTAACAGTATGGGGGTATTATTCAGTCACTATGTGGTTATGGTGTGGTGGTATTATTCAGTAACAGTATGGGGGTATTATTCAGTCACTATGTGGTTATGGTGTGGTGGTGGCCTAAGACCACCATCCTTCTTCCCTACGAAGAAGAAGCCAGCACCTACCGGAGAAGTAGAGGAGCGAATGTAAACCTTGGCTAGGCATTCCTGGATATACTCTTTCATGGCTTCACGTTCGGGACAAGAGAGATTAAATATCCTACCCTTAGGGAGCTTAGCTCCTGGTACCAAATCGATTGTGCAATCGTATTCTCTATGAGGAGGTAACACTTCGGATGCTTTTTTAGAAAAAAACATCAGCGAAGTCCTGAATAAACTCAGGTAGAGTGTTCACCTCCTCAGGGAGATAAATAAAATTAACAGAAAAACATGACGTCATGCATTCATTACCCCATTTGGTAAGATCCCCAATATTCCAGATAAAACGTGGGATTATACATCTGCAACCAGGGAAGGCCTAAAACCAAATCGGACGATAATCCCTGCATCACCAGTACAGAGCACTGCTCCAAATGCATGGAGCCAACAATGAGTTCAAAAACAGGGGTATGCTGCGTAAAAAAAACATTAGCAAGTGGAGTGGAGTCGATACCCACTACCGGGACAAGTTTAGGCAAATCAATCAATGGCATAGCTAGAGACATAGCAAATTCCACAGACATAATATTAGCAGAAGACCCTGAATCCACGAAGGCACTGCCGGTAGCAGACCTACTCTCAAAAGAGAGCTGAAAGGGAAGCAAGATCTTATTAGGTTTCATATTTACGGGAAATACCTGTGCGTCCAAGTAACCTCCCTGATGGTCACTTAGGCGCGGAAGTTCTTCTGGCTGCTTATTCTTACGCCTAGGACAGTTGTTTGTCATACCCACAGTAGAAGCAGAGACCATTCTTCCTGCGGAGCTCTCTACGTTGTTGGGGAGACACGGAGGCCCCGAATTGCATTGGTTCATCCAAGTTTTCCGTGGAAGAGCGAAGCAATGGAACCTCGGGTGCCATCATGGGGGAGCCAGAGGAGAAAGCACAAAAGCATTCAAGTCGTCGTTTCCTGAGAAGTCGGTAAAGACGTACCGCTAAAGCCATAACCTGATCTAGAGAGTCTGAAGAGGGATAGCTAACTAACAGGTCTTTCAGGGCGTCGACAGACCCAATCTAAACTGGCACCTCAAGGCAGGGTCATTCCACCGAGAAGCTACACACCACTTCCTAAAGTCAGAACAGTACTCCTCAACGGGTCTCTTACCCTGACGTAAGGTCACCAGCTGACTCTCGGCAAAGGCAGTCTTGTCAGTCTCGTCATATATGAGCCCGAGAGCAGAAAAAAAAGATCAACAGAGGAAAGTTCAGGGGCATCAGGAGCCAAGGAGAAGGCCCATTCTTGGGGCCCGTCCTGGAACATAATTATACCCAGTCGCTGGCTCTCAGAACCTGAGGAGTGGGGACTTAGGCGGAAATAGAGCCTACAACTCTCCCGAAAGGAGAAAAAAGTCTTCCGATCCCCTGAGAACCGGTCAAGCAACTTGAGGTGGGGTTCAATAGGTGAGGTGGGCCTCTGAGCCAGGGCTTTGACCTGTAGGGAGAGGCCCTGCATTTGCTGAGCCAGGGTCTCAAGGGGGTCCATAGTTGTGTCAAGGGACCAGGGTAGAAAAGGTATATGGGCCTGTGATTATGTAATGATGGGGTAGGGAAACAGACAAGTGAGCCCTAATCTACCCGCCACTCAGTATCTGCCTACTTGCACGGCCCGTTCTAGGCGATGGCGTACAACTGGGCGACGGTCCCTACGCTCAATATGTGCACGACAGACAAACCGACAAGGGTACACAGAAGCTAAGGGAAATGGGGCAGTTGCCCACGGCAACACCGTGAGCAGCAGGCGTAGTGAACGAGCTGAGTCAAACCAGGAGTGTATGAGGTACCAAACACAGAGCAGGAGCGTACTCAGTAAAGCCAGGGTCAAAATTAAGCAAGGTCAATAATAATAATAGCAGGAGCAGCAGAGCCAGGAAACAGGAAAGAATCACAGGCAAAGACAAGCAGGAAATGAAGGTATAAATAGATGGAGGGCGAGAGCTAGAACCGACTGGCCAGGCTGTGATAGGTTCTCCCACTCCTGAGCCTACCAGCCCTAGTGGTAGCAGATCGAGTCACTCTATCAGACCTAGAAGCAGGTGCAGACTGATTAACCACGGATGTCGACACAGAAGCTGTGTCTGGCAGATCCTTTACACCACGTTCCCGTGACCCAATGTGCCATGTCACAGCGTATTCAAATCATGGAAGCGTCCGGTCTACATGACTACCGACCGTCATGGTGTGCAAACCTTAGATAAAAATTTCGACATATAACTAACTAACTAACTCTAAACCTCATAAGGTAATTTTCTTTAGCTATTATACCAGGATGTAGGCGGAGGAGTAGGCTAAGAGAACGGAAAGTGGCCGAGGCGGGAGTTGGGCCAGAGTGAATATGACGCTTGACTGGGGTCTGGGAAGGGGAAGGGGAGAGAGACAGGTGGGAAGGTGGGAGCAGAGGGGCAACATAAAAAAAAATTATTAAACTGAATCTACTGCTTTAAAACTGTCACTCACCAAGTTGCAGAGCTGGCCGCTGCTTCTGGCCCCTGCATGGGTCCTATTCCTTTCTACAAACCAATTACCACTACTCATAACCTTGATGTGCGGCGGCTGCCCACTTTATTTTACTTTTGTGGCCAGGCCCCTGACAGTAGTACCAGTGGTACTACCCTGATGGCAGGCCTGTTTGCAGGGGTACTAGCCAACTACGTCACAGATAACCCAAGTTTCAAGACCAATCAAAGTTATGGATTTTTGGCATCCCATGGAATATGGAAACAATAGGGAATTCTATCAGTAAGTATTCTGCCTGTTTCTTGGCTAATACTCCTAATCCAATTCCTTCTTCTAGCAGATTTTTTAAAGATTCTTTACATGCGGTGCTTGGTTTCGCAACAAGTTTGCGATATGTCAATTCATTGTCTAAAATGGTATGAATGTGTCTGGGACATAAACAGGAATCTAGAACAACTCCTGCTTCGTAAGATATGGAGGACACAGTTATACGCTGGATATATGGTGAGCACCTCTGTGTTTTTACCTTTAGCCCTTATGTGTATATAGTGAACCTTTTAGATGGTTAATCTTTACCCGCTAAGGTGGAAGGGTTGGTTCCAATGCCTAGTTATGGTGGTGACTGAGGAAATAAAGGTCCTTTTAGACGTCCCGATACTGACCATGAAAACCAGCGCCAATCGACGATACAGCGTGTCACAAGGAGCAATCATCGGTAATGTATGGGGGCAAACAATCGTTACTACACCAGACCCCGCACCGATCTGCCAGTCCAGCTGCCTCCAGGCACTGGACAAAAATACCGGAAGCAGATGGCTCCGATCACTGCATAGCGGCCGTTCGGCAGAACTGCAGCTCGGCCTCAATTCTTTGACCGGAGCCGTCTGCTTCCGACAGTGTTGTCCGGTGCCCGGAGGCAGCTGGAGTGGCGGATCGGTGCGGGGTCCAGGTGTCGGTCATGCACCGATCATATACTCTTGACCTATCCAGTGGATAGGTGATCAGTTGTCAGAACGTGGAAAACCTGTTTTAAAGGGAAGGTGTCACGGAATTTTTTTTTTTTATATATAATATTGCTTTTAGTATGTCATTAAAATAAATTTTATTTATTTGTGTTTTTGTGTTGTACTTTTTTCTTTCTTTTACTTCTCTATGGGGGCTGCCATTTTTTTTTTCATCTCTGTATCTGTCCATTCACTATAGCGTATGCCGTCTGTGTGGGAATGGCGCATGCGCCACTCCCACACAGACCAAAAGGAAGGTCTTTGGTAGAACGACATCCGGCGCCATTTTCATGTGGACCGGAAGCCACGGTCGGATAGTAAGATGACGACTTCCGGTCGCGGCTTCCGGCCATATGTTGAAGGCAGCGCAGACGCAAGGACTAGGAGCGGCAGGGCGGAGGCGGCAGCAGCGGCCGGAGCAGGTAAGTTATGTTTGTGTATGTGATGTGTGTGTATGTTAGTGTTATACTGTCTGCTGTCTCTAATCCTTCTACACTGTGCATTCGCTCATAAAATGGCGGCACACAGTGTAGGAGTTTTGAACATTCAACCCCCTCCTTTCTCCTGGCCCTAGCTAGGATAAAGGAGGGGGGATTCTGTGAGGACACTAGAGCGAGTGTGTCTACTACAAATTTTCAGCATAAGGCAATGATGTTCCTTTACCACATGCCAATGCTGCAATTTTGGGAATTGCTTCCTCTAGTGACCAGCACATGGAAATGTTATAAATTAGAATCTAATTTATAATATTTCCTGACTTGTGAAAAATGAAAATAATTAAAACAATGTGTAATCATTTATATACTAACTGTTTAACTGAAAAAAATATAAAAAATTCTAGCGACACATTCCCTTTAATACTGGCGTTTCTTACACCTGTCCTATTAAACAGTTTGCTGGAGTAAGATGCAACACATTTATTAACAGGAGAACGACTCTTAATAAATGTGTCGCATCTTTTATCTGCAACGCGGCCTGTCATCAGTACTTTCTACGTGCTGCGGCCTGCTGTAAGAGCCTGAGGGAATCCGGGAGGGAGAATCGGAGTGGTGAGGTAAGTACATTTTTTAAATGTATTTTATTGTCTGATTGGGGGGGCAAACAGTCTGATTGGGGGGGGGGGGGTATGGGTCTGGCACGGACCTTTGCCTTGTTATGCCCCCCAGAGATAAATCTGGGCCGCACTATACATATAGAGTTCTGCTATAATTTACATCGGTTACTGTTGTAAACATGGCCGGCCTTAGCTATGTTCGACCAGTGCGGTCGCATAGGGCGCCTGCCGCCAAACGGCAAGGGGGGCACCAGCGGGTGTGTGTATCCCCGCGCCGTTGCAACTACCAGCGGGGATACACATGTTAACTGCAGTCGCACCCGGGCACTTCTTCACTTAGTGGCCATCGCTACCGCTGTAGCAGCCATAGCAGTTGCTAGCGGTGACACCGGGCATGAGGGCGGTGGCGCCGCTAGCAGCTGCTGTGGCTGCTATAGCGGTAGCGACGGCACTATAGCAGAGCAGGGAGATATCTCCCTGCTCTGCTGTCTACTAGCGCCACTGTAGCTCCCTTCAGCTACAGTGGCGCTAGTAGACAGCAGAGCAGGGAGATATCTCCCTTGCTCTGCTATAGTGCCCCCCTGTAGATATCAAACCCCCCCCCTTCCAGGATAGCGCCACCGTAGCTCCCTGAAGGAGCGGAATCACCGCGTGAACGGGGATTACGGTCCTAGGGCGCTACTTGATGCCTCTGTCCATATATGGACAGTGAGATCAGGGAAAACTCCTGAAGCGGAATCCCCAGTCACAGCATTGCAGACTCTATGATCGGGGATTCCACTCCAGGAGAAGCTAATGACGTCATGGACACAGATGTCAGGAGCATCTCCTGGAGTGGAATCGACGTTCATAGCGTCTGCAACGCTGTGACCGGGGATTCCGCTTCAGGAGTTTTCCCTGATGTCACTGTCCATATATGGACAGAGGCATCAAGCAGCGCTCCAGGACCGGAATCCCCGGCCACACGGGGATTCTGCTCCTTCAGGGAGCTATGGTGGCGCTATCTTTACTGGAAGGAAGGGGGGTTGCTATCTACAGGGGGGCTGTGGGCTGTGTGGCAATACATACAAAGGACAACTGTGCAGGAGCACACAAAATACCCAGCTTTCCTGGGTATCAAAAAAAAAAAAAGTGTGGAAATAAACTAAGATATAACTTTTATTTAATCTAGCTAAAAGGATTAATCCTTTACTCAGACTAAATAAAAGTTATAACTTAGTTTATTTCCAGACATTTATTTGATAGCTGGGAAAGCTGGGTATTCTGTGTGCTCCTGCACAGTTGTCCTTTTTTGAATGTCTATTGCCCACCAGCTATCGGTCATTTCGTAGTCCTTGCACTACCTACAAGGGAGCTGTGGGCTGTGTGGCACTACCAACCAGGGGCTGTGGGCTGTGTGGCACTACCAACCAGTGGGCTGTGTGGCACTACCTACTAGGGGGCTGTGTGGCACTACCTACCAGGGGGCTGTGGGCTGTGTGGCACTACCAACCAGGGGGCTGTGGACTGTGTGGCACTACCAACCAGTGGGCTGTGTGGCACTACCTACCAGGGGGCTGTGGGCTGTGTGGCTCTACCAACCAGGGGGCTGTGGGCTGTGTGGCTCTACCAACCAGGGGGCTGTCGGCTGTGTGGCACTACCAACCAGTGAGCTGTGTGGCACTACCAACAAGGGAGCTGTGGGCTGTGTGGCACTACCAACCAGGGGGCTGTGGGGCACTACCAACCAGGGGGCTGTGGGCACTACCAACCAGGGGGCTGTGTGGCACTCCCTACTAGGGGGCTCTGGGTTGTGTGGCACTCCCTACCAGGTGTCTTTGCGACACTTCCTACCAGGGGGCTGTGCGGCACTCCCTACAGGGGGCTGTGCGGCACTCCCTACAGGGGGCTGTGTGGCCCTCCCTACAGGGGGCTGTGTGGCACACTCAACCGGGGGCTGTGTGACGCTACCTACAAGGGGGCTGTGTGGCGCTACCTACAAGGGGGCTGTGTGGCGCTACCTACAAGGGGGCTGTCTGGCGCTACCCACAAGGGGCTGTGTGGCGCTACCTACAAGGGGCTGTGTGGCGCTACCTACAAGGGGCTGTGTGGCGCTACCTACAGGAGGAATCTGTGAGTGGGGGTCTGATGGTCATTTTACTGAGTGGTGGGCTGATGGTCATTTTACTGTGAGTGGGGGTTGATGGTCATTTTTCTTTGAGTGAGTGAGGGGCTGATGGTCTTCAAGTGGTTTCCACCTCTGACCTCCAATTGAAATTAATAGGAGGCAGAAGATACCTGCGGCGCTCGTTTGGAGCTTTTTTTCCTGCGTCTTTTGCATTCGCTTCAACAGCTTAAGAAAAAACACAAAAAAAAGGTCACACAACGCTGTCAGTTGCTGAAGGAATTTTGAGGCAGATTTTTTTTGCCTAACAAAAAACGTGTGTGAACATGCCCTACGAGTGGAGTGCTTGTTCTTAGCCGTTTTCTGTCTTTCTCAAAACAATTTTTGGTAGGGGGGCCCTGAGGAAATTTTGTTTTTCCAGTGCTGCCTCGAGTCCGAAAAGGTTGGGAAACTCTGTACTAGGGTCCTGTCATGGGAACGGGGCCTAGGTGAGTACAATTTATGTTTTTGTTAGGGGGCACTGCCTACAAGTGGCAGGTGCGGGGACTGTATGGCACGATCTACAAGGGGGAGGTGGGGGACTGTATGGCACTGTCTACAAGGGGGAGGTGTGGGGGCTGTATGGCACAATCTACAAAAAGGAGATGGGGGATTATGGCACTGTCTACAGGGAGGCTATATGGCAAAATCTACAGGGGGGCATTATACTGTGTGGGGGCCACTAAGCGGATATTATACTGTGTAGGGGTACTACAGGGGGCATAATACTGTGGGCACAATTAGAGGACAAAATACTGTGTCCTTGAAGGGGTTGTAATATATTATTAAATATTATTATTATACTGTATGGGGGCACTAAAGGGGCATTATAATTGTTTTATGGGGCATTTTTTTTTAATGATGGGGTGGGGCGCCGAAAGATCATTTCGCACAGGGCACCATCTATCCTAGGGCCGTCCCTGGTTGTAAATGATAGTAAAATTGTTGCCCATTTCTGCTAAGCCCTGCCCATTTTTTGCCCCCAAAAATTTTGACATTTGCGCATTTTGTGAATTTTCTACGCTAGTAAACTGTTGTAGAAAGGTTAATATATTCCCCCCAAAGGCTACAGACCGTAATACAATATCTTAACGTAAGGATGTGTACACTTAATTGTGCAGCAACGCTTGTTGTCTCCATTCTATGTCAGTGTGGGAAGTAGATGTCCGGTCTTATGATTTTGTGATATGTGATAGACCCAAAATCCCAAGCACTAAACCAAAGAAAGCACAGGCCGGACGGACCCTGCCACAGTGGAGGGTAGGCCAGACATGACGGGGATAGGAGGGAGGATCGTGTCACAGCCAAAGGGGAGGGTTAGTGGAGGGGGTGGGTCTAGGAGAGGGAGGGGATCCGGTGAGGGTTAGCAAGAAGTGCGCTGACTTCCCGGTCTTTTGGTGGGGAGCAGCGCACGGAGTAAGACATCCATCCACGCATCTCCCATCCGGCGGCCATCTTACCTCATGTCAGCGCAGCAGTTCATTGAGCAGATGCGGGCGGCGGCTGCTGCATTCGGCCCCACCTGGTTGGAGGAACAAGCTGCAGCGGTGGCCAACGGTACCTTCGGCTGTCTCTCCTCCGCTCCGGGCACGGCGCTCTCATCCTCCAAAAAAGCCTAAGCCCCGACGTGGCTCCTCGGACTCGGCGCCGCAGAGGGAGCTTTGTGAGGGACCCTCCGGCTCGGGCGTCTGGCAGCACTGATACTGCAGCCAGTGCCAGGGTCGGGAGGAATCCCGCTTCGCGGCGGAGTCCAGCGGAGGTGGGGGGGGGTGCGGCCTCTACTTCCGGTCACCCCTCCACTCACCAGTTCTACGCCGGCTTACCATGGTTCGGACGGCTGCCCCTGGTGATGTGCCGGCTGGGGGTGGAGCCCCACGGCAATCTGGAAGAAACAAGGGACCTGCATTGGGCTGCAGGCCTAGGTCGTCCGTTTCGAGGGTGACTCCCGGGCGGCGAGCTGCCGGACCTCCGGTGCCGGTCGACTGCCAGAGAGAGAGCTTGGGAGCCTGCCCCTCCCCCACCTCGGTTCCTGCCGTTGATCACACCTGTGCGTGCTGCCATGGATCTGGGACCAGATCTGCCGAAGACCTTGAGGATGGGGAGCTTCGTGGACAGGACGATCCAGCTGATGGGTCCACAGCGCCTGAGCAGCTCGGTGAGTCGTTTTTACTGTCTTTACCTTTTCCTGCTATACTTATGTCTCCTGTTTCAGGGGAGGGTTCCGCGGTTGGGGAGCGGGTATGTGATGTGGGGCCTGGGTTTGTGAATGTTGGGGGTGGGGGGTAAAGTCTGCGAGAGTTGGTCGGTTGCGTTAAGGAATTGTTAGGTCTCGCGGTCTCCTGTGGCGGCGTGGGTGGGGGCTGGTGGGGTAGGGTTTAATGCCCCGGCGGCGGTCGCTACGAGTGTAGGAGCAAATACGGAATCCGTGGCTGTGTCTGTTCAGACCGACTCGGCGGCGGCGGTTGATGGTGTTCGGTTGGATGATAAAGCCAGGGGGAGGTTTATGTGTGTTTTGAAGGACCTTTGGGGGCAAACTTGAAGCAGGAAGTTCGGGAAAAAATTTTGAACGACGAGTACGTGGAAATTTTTTCATTGTTGCCCCTGGAAAAATGTAATCTGTAGAAGGGGTAGCGAGATGAGAGTAAGAAGGAGGAGGAGGAAAAGCATTGTTACCGCCTTATCCCTAAGACATTTGTTAACTGGTTGCAAGCGTTCGCCATTTTGGCCAGTGTTATTGGTGAAAAGGCTCTGGAACATTGCTCCCCCCTGTTTTGCTATATGGATGTCATCGGGGAAGCCCATAGGGTATATGGGGGGGTAGCTTGGCTACGTTATGATGAGCAGTTTAGACAACGGAAGGCGGTTCGGCTCAATATTAGGTGGGACCACAAGGATATTGCCCTGTGGTTACGGGTAACGGCTCCGGTTCGACCGGGCCAGTCCTTTCCCGGGAGCGGGGGGGGCAGCAGTCTGGTCAATCCAGCTCAGGGGGCAACGCAAAGCTCGGGCTGTGCTGGCAATACAATGAGGGACAGTCTAAATTCGGTGCAGGTTGCAAGTTCAAGCACCTTTGTTCTCAATGCAATGGGGCATCCCATCGGGCATCTAAATGCTTGTGCAAGGGAAAACGAGGTGGGGGAGGGGGTTTTAACGCCAGTCATGGGGGTGACGCCAGTGAAGCTGGAAAGGATGGTCAGGTTTCTAAAAAGTTATCCGGACAGGGCCAGCGCGCAGTTGTTGTTTGATGGTTTTAATGTGGGTTTTTGTATCCCCTCCCCTCCTCACAGGGTCCCCTTTTCCATAAAAAATCTGAAGTCAGCTTACCAGCATCCTGACGTGGTTAGGGAGAAGTTGGCAAAAGAGGTGGATTTGGGGCGCATGGCGGGGCCCTTTAGTTCTCTCCCCATCCCGGGTTTGGTCGTCTCCCCGCTGGCGGTTGTTCCGAAGAAGGAGGCGAACAAATACCGTTTGATTCACCATTTGTCTTATCCCAAGGGCTTGTCGGTTAATGACGGGATAGATCGGGATCTTTGCTCGGTCGTGTATACGTCATTCGACGCGGCGGTGCAGTGGGTGCGTTTCCATAGTAGGGGGGCGTTAATGGCCAAGACGGATGTCAAGGCGGCTTTTCGGCTGTTGCCTGTGCATGCGGATAGTCAGCGTTTACTGAGGTGTTTTTGGGGGGGAGGTTTTTATGTGGATCGGTGTCTCCCCATGGGTTGTTCCATTTCATGTGCGTACTTTGAGGCGTTTAGCTCATTTTTGGAATGGGTGGTCAAATCTGTGGCGTTGGTGGATTTGATCATTCATTATTTAGACGATTTCTTGTGCGCAACGATCTTGGGGCCTGCCAGTTCCGTTAGTTGGTTCGGGACATAAAACACGATCTGTTGCACCTGTGGTCGTTGTACCCGAACTTGATCACGGTGTGGTCGGATATTGTGCCTAGAAAATCCTGGCGTTTGGCACGGTCGGTGGAGTGGATTAACAAAGCCAGGATAATAGTTAACAGGGCGGTGTCTGCAGAGGCGGATTATCATTAGGGCGGTTCGGGCGGCCGCCCGGGGCCCAAGGCTCCCAGGGGGCCCAAAGCCAACCAAACCCCCTCATGCCCAGTGGCGTCGCTAGCCCTGGAGGGAGTCCCGATTCCTGGACTGCACCTGTCATCAGACGAACGGAGCTTCGACGCCTACTTAGCAGCCGTGGTCTGTGCTGCAATCTCTCCCTGTGCTGCTTTTAGAAGTTCCCCCTCCAGCCCCCTTCCCTGCTCTAAACATCTCTCCTCCTGCTGCTAGCTGTCGGGACATGGGGGAGGGGAGACTGTCGGCGGGGTCTGTGTCGGGCTGTGAGCAGGAGAAGAGCTGCAGTGAAGACTCACAAATATCCTACATAAAAGGTAAGTTCATGTGTGTTTACAATGTGTACTTTATATGTGTATAATGTGCATACTCGTGTGTGTTTACAATGTGTAC
The DNA here is from genome assembly GCF_050947455.1 of Rhinoderma darwinii. Lineage (NCBI taxonomy): Eukaryota > Metazoa > Chordata > Amphibia > Anura > Rhinodermatidae > Rhinoderma > Rhinoderma darwinii. The sequence goes on along the minus strand of NW_027461852.1, from coordinate 116,370 downwards.
TTTATATGTGTATAATGTGCATACTCGTGTGTGTTTACAGTGTGTACTTTATATGTGTATAATGTGCGTACTCGTTTGTGTTTACAGTGTGTACTTTATATGTGTATAATGTGCATACTCGTGTGTACTTTATATGTGTAGACTGTACATACTCGTGTGTACTTTATATGTGTATAATGTGCATACTCATGTGTACTTTATATGTGTATAATGTGCATACTCATGTGTACTTTATATGTGTATAATGTGCATACTCATGTGTACTTTATATGTGTATAATGTGCATACTCATGCGTACTTTATATGTGTAGAATGTACATACTCGTGTGTACTTTATATGTGTATAATGTGCATACTCATGTGTACTTTATATGTGTATAATGTGCATACTCGTGATTACGTGCGCGTGTGTATGTATATAAAAAGCACCATTTCCTGCATTTTTTCTGCAGAAAATGTTGCGTATTTTACGTTTTTCTCAATGTTGGGAGATGGTGACGCAGCATTTCAGTCACTAGCCGCAGCAGGAATTGACATGCTGCAGTACGCGAAATACGCACCGCAGGACAAAATGTCTGGTCGGAAATTTTACGCAGCTTCTGGATGAGATTTGGTAAATCTCACTCACTTTGCTGCTACCGTATTCTGCGTATTTTCCGGGCGGAAAATACGCAGCAATTCCGATAGGTGTGGACAAGCCCTAATACAGTAGCAGCAGAGTAGATTAGATGTGAACAATTCTCATCACATGCTGCGTAAATGATAAGTGGGGAAAAAAAAAGCTCAGAAATTGACCTGCGGTGCGTTTTTTTATTCCGCAGCATGTCAATTGTATTTGCGTAAACGCTGCTCATTTGTTTCGGGTTTTCCCCATTTAATTCAATGGGGAGGTAAAACCTGCAACAGATAACAGATGTTATGTAAAAAGGCAATTTAGAAAAAATAAAAATCTTATACTTGCCCAGAATTCTGTTTCTTCGTCCGGGCCGGCCTCCTGGGATGACGTTTCACCCCTTGTGACCGCTACAGCCAATCACAGACTGCAGCGGTCATATTGGATAAAATGTCATCCCAGGGCTGCAGTGTAGCGACGCTGTGTAGCACTATATACAAGGGGGGGGGAGCGCTGTGTGGCACTATATATAAGGGGGAGTGCTGTGTGATGCTATCTATAGGGGGCTGTGTGATGCTATCTATAGGGGGCTGTGTGACGCTCTCTACAGGGGGTTGTGTGTGTGTGGCTCTAGCTACAGGGGGGTGTGTGTGGCTCTATCTACAGGGGGGTGTGTGTGGCTCTATCTACAGGGGTGTGTGTGGCTCTATCTACAGGGGTGTGTGTGTGTGTGTGTGTGTGTGTGTGTGTGTGTGTGTGTGTGTGTGAGTGTGTGTGTGTGGCTGTAGCTACAGGGGGTGTGTGTGTGGTGCTGTCTACATGGGGGGTTGGGGCTGTGTCCCTGCACAGTGTGATACTGTCAGTATGTAGGGACACAGCCCTGTGAAAGGGGAATCGTAACACCCATTTGTTAATGCTTGTGCAAAAAGGTAGTGTTAGAAATGGTTACGGCGCGGCAGGGTGGCGGTGGAGAAGGGGGGCCCAAATTTGGATAACAGCCCAGGGCCCATGGTCTTCTTAATCCGCCACTGGGTGTCTGCATTTGTTGCACGGAATGGTGGCATATGTGTTCGGCACTGGGACTTGGAAGCTGGAGTTGGAGCGTATTGGAGTGCAGATGGTGTTCACCTGAATGATGTGGGAACAGATTTGTGGTGCTTGGGCTTGCAGGATGGCATTGAGAGGGCTATTTTGTTGGGGCGGAACTCTCAGGCTTGAGGGGGTCAAGGCCTGTTTGCTGTGGCTGGGGAGTCCTTGGAGTTAGACAAATAATTATGGGGGGGGGATGCATCGTGGGTATGGATCCCCCTGGGTTTTAAAGATGAAAGGACACTGTCTGGCGGTTGGATAGTGTTGTTTCCTTAGGGTGTTATCCCTTGGGAGAGGTGGCAGTTACCTTACGGCATCTGCCAGGAATATTGGTGCTTCTGAGCCGGGTTTTTACGGCTGGGGGTAAAATGGTGGGGCAGATAGCCGGTAACATAAAAAGGTAATGATAGCTCCAAGGACTTCTCCTAGTCTATGTGTTAATGTTTGTTTGTCAGTGGTGTCTGACGTGTTTGGGTTATAATTTATGGTTCGTCCATTATTGATTTATTATTGTTTTTGTTAATAAATAATATGGATATTATTTATTTATGGTTAATTGAGTTAACTAACTTTTATATTTATTTCTTAATAAAATGGCTGCTGTGGCCACTTTATCCAAACCCTCGGAGTCGAGTCTTCATGAGAGAAAGGTGTGGGTTATGAATGGGGAAGAGATATATAGGTAAGTGTAATTTGCATACACATACATCACTCGACTTACCCCAAGTCATGCAAAATAAAGACACAAAACATTATAATTGGGAGTTAAATGGTCAAAACTTTTATTATATTATATGACCAAACCCAAAATGGCAAACCTCCGACTCACGAAGAGTCACCCTCCAGCACGCAGGAAAGGAAAAACCCCCTGTGGGGGAAACCTCTAGGGAAACCATGGCTGGAGGATTGCCCTTCCTCTGGGCTTAGAAGGTGCCAAAATATCATTTGTAACAGAATTTGTACGTTTTCTCAGATTTTCAAGGAAAGACATTACAACGAACGAACGACATAAAACACATATATCGGCTGATCTGGTTGGCTAGGCGGATGTCTCTCTTCCTGGGCACCCATTAAAATGAATGGGTGATACACGGATGAGACGGGTCCTCCAGATGCCTCCTTGTAGCACCTGTCTCCGCTCTGGCTAATAGGGGGGGATCTCCTGCTGGAAACCCCCCTCTACTACAGACAACCCGTATGAAGAGGATGGCATCACTGTGATGAAGAAGTGGTCTGGGGTGAAGGGTTTCCCTGCTAGAACCTCCAAATTACATCAGGTCGGTATTGGTGGGGAAGTCAAGCTCAAGGTCCTCAGTCCCATCCAATATGGCGCTGAATGTGGCAGTAAAACCTTCTAATATGGAATCTTCTTTATGTCATAAACATTTGTATTTATGACATCAGCACCTTCATCATCATTACTACAGGAGTTTATTACCACTGCCGCCTCATTCATTGTGACGTCACCCACAGTGGTCTGAAGTGTTAACCCTTTACTGACTGGCAGTGTACTTACCACAGAGGCCATAAAGCTGAATTGAACATATCAGCGGCCATAAAGGAAAAGGGATAATGCAGGGAGCATCTCCGCACAAGAACTATCCATGACAAAGGGTTCTCCAGGATAAGATAACTTGTCTGCTTTCTCCAAAAAGCAGCACCACACCTGTCCATAGGTTGTGTGTGGTATTACAGCTCATTACCATTCACTTCAATGGAGCAAACCTGCAATACCAGATACAACCTGTGGATAGGTGTGGTGCTGTTTTTGGAAGAAAGCAGCCATATTTTTCTAATCCTGCACAGCCCCTGTTAGAAATAGTTCAAAAAAAGGGGGGAGAAAATAAATTTAAAAAAGGTAAAAAGAGGAACTCTGAGGTAAAAGAAATCAAACTAGACTGAAAGGAGTCTGCTGGAGGTGCCAGATGGAAAGACAGATTTCTGCCATGGGGACCAGATTAGTTGAAATGTATCTTGAAGGGGGGGCTTCAGAGAGTGGGGTTTAATCCCTTCCCGTCCTATGAAGTGCTGTTGCATTGAAAAGCTATGCAGTTCATCTTCGAATGCAGCGTAACAAAAACAAATTATTTTGTAAAAAATAAAACTATATAAATTTGGTATCGCCATAATCGTAATGACCCGCAGAATCAAGATATCATCCAATTCATGCCGCCCGATGAACACTGTAAAATCAAAACAGAAATGGCGGAATGACAGTTTTTTTTTTCAATTCACCCAACAACATGAAGGTTTTTTTAAAAAAATAAATAATTTAATACATTATATGATACATTAGGCCGCAGGGTAAATTCCACATAAACAGCGCCATTCATCGGTTAACTGTTTAAATTATACCAGTCCAAGTGACCTTTATCGAAAAACACCATAAGAAATTTTTTCACAATTAACCTTCTAATTGGGCCTAGCATGTGTGATACTGTCTGCTAAGCCGTTGTATCTAAGCATATTATATGTGATACTGTCTGCTGAGCCGCTGTCTCCTATCAAGTAGCAGAGCTATCAGGTGTCATAGTGTAATGAAACGGGGTAGGGAGACGGACAGGTGAGCCCTAATCTACACGAAACTCAGTCCCTGCCTACTTGCACGGCCCGTCCTAAGTGACGGCATACAACTGGGCGACAGTCCCTACGCTCAATAAGTGCAAGACAGACAACACAAGACAAGGGCACACAGAAGAAAAAGGGGGAGGTAGGGGCAGTTGCCCACGGAAACACCATGAGCAACAGGCAGTGGTGAGCGAGCCGAGACAAACCAGGAGAGTACGAAGTAGCAAATCAGAGCAGGAGAATAGTCAGTCAAGCCGGGGTCAATAAGTAACTACGGTCAATAAGGTAAATAGCAAGAATCGCAGAGCCAGGTAACAAGACAATCACAGGCAATGTACATGCTGCAAGTGAGGGTAAAAATAGACCAAGGGCGGGAGCTAGAACCGTCAGGCCAGGCAGTGGTAACAGATCGCGTCACTCTAGCAGACCTTGGAGCTGATGAAGGCTGATTAACCCCGGGCGTCGACATAGAACCTGTGTCTGGCAAACCCTTTACAGTACCCCCCCTTTTATGAGGGGCAACTGGACCTTTCCTAGGTGGCCCTGGCTTGTTGGGGAAACGAAGATGGAACTTCCTGAGCAATATACCGGCGTGAACATCCCGGGCGGGTACCCAAGTCCTCTCCTCAGGCCCGTATCCTCTCCAATGGACCAGGTACTGGAGGGAGACTTGGACCAATCTTGGCTACCTCGAATTCTACCCCATCCGGAGTGAGAACAGGGACCGGAGGTTTCCTCGATGTAGCCAAGGACGGGGAACAGCTTTTCAAGAGGGAGGCATGGAACACGTGTATCTGAAAAGACGGGGGTAACTCCAGCCGGAAGGAGACAGGCTTGAGGACCCCAAAGATTTTGTACGGCCCTATATACCGGGGAGCAAACTTCTTGGACGGAACTTTAAGGCGCAAATTTTTAGAAGACAGCCACACCAGGTCCCCGACCACAAACAGAGGGTTAGTTGAACGTCTTTTATCTGCCTGTGTCTTTTGGATGCTCTGGGACGCCTCAAGGTTCTTCTGAACATGGGCCCAGACTGTGCACAGTTCCCGATGAACGACATCTACCTTGCGATTGTTGGAACCCCCAGGTGAAACGGAGGACAACCGTGGATTAAACCCAAAATTACAGAAGAAGGGGGAAATCCCCGAAGAGTTACTGACCCGGTTATTAAGGGAAAACTCGGTGAGGGGAAAGAAGGTGACCCAATCATCTTGACAGTCTGAGATGAAAACACCTTAACTATTGTTCTAGAGACTGATTAGTCCTCTCAGTTTGGCCATTAGTTTCAGGATGGAAGGCCGAGGAAAAGGACAGATCAATCTCCAGCTTCTTACAGAAAGCTCTCCAAAACAATGAAACAAATTGTACCCCTCTGTCAGAAACAATATTGACCGGAACCCCATGGAGACGCAGGATGTGTTTGACAAACAAGGTAGCTAACGTCTTGGCATTGGGTAGTTTCTTGAGGGGTACAAAGTGGCACATCTTACTGAAGCGGTCTACTACTAACCCACACCACCTACTTGCCTTGGGACGGAGGCAGATCGATGATAAAATCCATTTAGATATGGGTCCAAGGTCTCTGGGGAATGGGCAAAGAACATAGTAAGCCCGCAGGTCGGGACCTGGGAGTCTTGGACCTAGCACAAATTTCACAAGTGGAGACGTAGGCCTTAACGTCTTTAAGCAACCCAGGCCACCAATAGGTTCTAGAAATGAGGTGCTTGGTACCCAGGATGCCTGGATGGCCAGATAGTGCGGAGTCATGATTCTCCCTGAGCAACCTTAGCCGGAATTGCAGGGGAACAAATAGCTTGTTCTCAGGAAGGTTCTCGGGAGCAGAAGCTTGATCAGCCGCAAATTTTGGAGAATAAGTCTGAATCCACAGAGGATATGATTATACCTGGGGGCAAAATACAAACGGGATCCTCCTCAGGAGGAGGGCTGGCCATGAAGCTACGCGACAGTGCATCAGCTTTAATATTTTTTGACCCAGCCCTATAGGTAACCACAAAGTTTAATCTCGTAAAAAACAATGCCCATCGAGCTTGTCTCGGGTTTAGCCTCCAGGCAGATTCTAGGAAAACCAGATTCTTGTGGTCAGTAAGGACTGTTACCTGGTGCCTAGCCCCCTCCAGGAAGTGACGTCACTCTTCAAATGCCTATTTAATGGCTAAGAGTTCGCGGTTGCCAACGTCATAGTTTCTCTCAGTGGAGGCGAACTCCCTGGAGAAGTAGGCACAGGGACGGAGATGGGTGAGAGACCTAGTACCCTGGGACAAGACAGCACCCACTGCCACCTCGGAGGCGTCAACCTCCATGATAAATGGCTCCATTTGGTTAGGCTGAATCAGCACTGGGACAGAGACAAAGCACCTCTTAAGGACCTCAAAAGGCTGGACCGCCTCCGGAGGCCTTTGGAGGAGATCAGCACCTTTACGAGTGAGGTCCGTAAGAGGCTTAGCGATGACCGAGAAGTTAGCATTAAATCTCCTGTAATAATTAGCAAACCCCAGGAAACACTGTAAGGCCTTCAGGAAGGCAGGGCGGATCCATTCTGCCACGGCCTGAACCTTGGCGGGGTCCATGCGGAATTCGTTAGGAGTGAGGATTTGACCCAAAAATGGTATCTCCTGCACCCCAAACACACATTTTTCGGTTTTTGCAAAGAGTTTGCTTTTCCGAAAGGCCTGGAGCACCTTCCTGACATGCTCAATGTGGGAGGACCAGTCCTTGAAAAAAAACACAAGTATATCATCAGGGTACACTTCAATAAATACCCCCAGATAGTCTCTTAAAATCTCATTTATGAAATTCTGGAGCATTACACAACCCAAAGGGCATTACGAGATATTCAAAATGACCTTCGGGTGTATTAAACACAGTCTTCCACTCATCCCCCTCTCTTATCCGGATAAGGTTATAAGCCCCCTGAAGATCGAACTTAGAGAACCATTGGGCCCCATGAACCTGATTGAAGAGATCAGGAATCAAAGGAAGGGGATATTATTTAAATTTCGGTAATCGATGCACGGCCTAAGACCACCATCCTTCTTCCCCACGAAGAAGAAGCCAGCACCTACCGGAGAAGTAGAGGGGCGAATGTAACCCTTGGCCAGGCTTTCCTGGATATATTCTCTCATGGTTTCACATTCAGGACAAGAGAGATTAAATATCCTACCTTTAGGGAGCATAGCTCCTGGTACCAAATTGATTGCGCAATCGTACTCTCTGTGAGGAGGTAACTCTTCGGAGGCCCTTTTAGAAAAGACATCAGCGAAGTCCTGAATAAACTGAGGTAGAGTGTTCACCTCCTCAACGAGAGAAACCAAATTAATAGAAAAACATGACGTCATGCATTCATTACCCCATTTAGTAAGATTACCAGTATTCCAGTTAAAAGTGGGATTATGCGTCTGCAACCAAGGAAGGCCTAAAATCAAATCGGACGATAACCCCTGCATCACTAACACAGAACACTGCTCCAAATGCATGGAGCCAACAATGAGTTCAAAAACAGGGGTATGCTGCATAAAATAACCATTAGCAAGCAGAGTGGAATCAATACCCACTACCTGGACAGGTTTAGGCAAATCAATTAATGGCATAGCTAGAGACATAGCAAATTCTACAGACATAGTATTAGTAGCAGACCCTGAATCCACAAAGGCACTGCCGGTGGCAGACCTTCCATCAAAAGAGACCTGAAAGGGAAGCAAGATTTTATTAGGCTTCATGTTTGCGGCTAATACCTGTGCGCCCAAGCGACCTCCCCGATGGTCACTTAGGCGCGGAAGTTTTCCTGCTGCTTATTCTTGCGCCTGGGACAGGAGTTCAATAGATGCTTGTCATCCCCACAGTAGAAGCAGAGACCATTCTTTCTGCGGAAATCTCTACGTTGTTGGGGAGACACGGAGGCCCCGAATTGCATCTGTTCATCCGAGTTCTCCGTGGAAGAACGAAGCAACGGAACCCCTGGAGCCATCATAGGAGAGCCAGAGGTGAAGGCACCAGAATGTTCAAGTCGTCGTTCCCTGAGACGTCAGTCAAGACGTACCGCTAAAGCCATAGCCTGATCTAGAGAGTCTGAAGTGGGATAGCTAACTAACAGGTCTTTCAGGGCGTTCGACAGACGCAATCTAAACTAGCACCTCAAGGCAGGGTCATTCCACCTAGAAGCTACACACCACTTACTAAAGTTAGAACAGTATTCCTCAATGGGTCTCTTACAATGACGTAAGGTCACCAGCCAGTCTTGTCAGTCTCGTCATAGATGAGCCCGAGAGCAGAAAAAAAAAGGTCAACAGAAGAAAGTTCAGGGGCGTCAGGAGCCAAGGAGAAGGCTCATTCCTGGGGGCCGTCCTGGAGCTGGGACCTAATTATACCCACTCGCTGGCTCTCAGAACCTGAGGAGTGGGGTCTTAATTGGAAATAGAGTCTACAACTCTCCCGAAAAGAGAAAAAAGTCTTCCTGTCCCCTGAGAACTGGTCAGGCAACTTGAGGTGGGGTTCAGAAGGTGAGGTGAAGGGCACTACCTGGGTAGCATCATGCTAGTTGAACCTCTGAGCCAGGTCTTGGACCTGTAGGGAGAGACCCTGCATTTGCTGAGCTAGGGTCTCAAGGGGATCCATAGTAGAGTCAGGGACCAGGGTAAGAAAAGGTATAGGGCCTGTGATTATGTAATGAAACGGGGTAGGGAGACGGACAGGTGAGCCCTAATCTACCCGCAACTCAGTCCCTGCCTACTTGCACGGCCCTTTCTAAGTGACGGCGTACAACTGGGCGACGGTCCCTACGCTCAATAAGTGCAAGACAGACAGCACAAGACAAGGGCACACAAAAGAAAAAGGGGGAGGTAGGGGCAGTTGCCCATGGAAACACCGTGAGCAACAGGCAGTGGTGAACCAGCCGAGACAAGCCAGGAGAGTACAAAGTAGCAAATCAGAGCAGGAGAATAGTCAGTCAAGCCAGGATTAATAAGCAACAGTGGTCAATAAGGTAAATAGCAAGAATCGCAGAGCCAGGAAACCAGACAATCACAGGCAAGGAACATGCAGCAAGTGAGGGTAAACATAGACAAAGGGCGGGAGCTAGAACCGTCAGGCCAGGCTGTGATAGGATCTCCCTCTCCTCAGCCTGCCAGCCTGAGTGGTAACAGATCGCGTCAATCTAGCAGACCTTAGAGCTGATGAAGGCTGATTAACCCCAGGCGTCGACACAGAACCTGTGTCTGGCAAATCCTTTACACATAGTCTGTGTAATGGCAGGAAGGAGGTGAAGGGAAAGTGAGCCCTAATCTACCCACCGCCCTGTCCCTGCCTACTTGCAACGACCCGCCCTAGGCGACGGGGTACAACTGGGCGGCGGTCCCTACGCTGTCTAAGTGCACGGGAGAACAAACAGGGAACACGCAAGGGAAGGGGCTGTAGCCACGGAACGCCACGAGGAAACGGAGCGGTGAATGAGTAGTCAGGACCAGGATGAAGTGGAGTATACCAAAGTGAGCACGGAGAAGGAAGCAAGCCAGGGGCAAAGCAAAGCAGGTTAAGCGGAACTGCAGCAAGGCAGAAGCACGGCAGAAGCAGGCTGGAGCAAGCAGCAGTGAGGCCAGGAATCCAGAAGAATTACAAGCACTGAGGAAGAGAACACGGCAGGTAATAAAGGACAGGGGGCGGAGCTAACTCCAACTGACCAGGCCGCGATAGGCTCTCCCACTCCTGAGCCTGCCACCCTGGTTGGTGGGAGATGGTGTCAGTCGAACAGGTCTGGCCTCAGGTGTGGATTGATTAATCCCAGGAGTATACCTAGACGTAGTACCTGGCAGATCCCTAACAGTACTCCCCCTTTTATGAGGGGCCACCGGACCCTTACTAAGAGGACCCGGTTTAGTAGGGAAGAGAAGGTGGAACCTCCTGATCAATACCCCAGCGTGAACATCACGGGCTGGTACCCAAGTCCTCTCCTCCGGCCCGTATCCTTTCCAATGGACCAGGTACTGGAGGGAGCCCTGGACCATCCTACTGTCCATAATCTTGGCCACCTCGAATTCCACCCCCTCACGGGTGAGAACGGGAACAAGAGGTTTCCTCGAGGGGGACCAGGTCGGGGAGCAGCGTTTAAGGAGGGAGGCATGGAAAACGTCATGTATGCGAAAGGATGGGGGCAGCTCCAGACGGAAGGATACAGGCTTGAGGACTTCAATGATCTTATAAGGTCCAATAAATCGGGGAGCAAACTTCCTGTACGGGACCTTAAGGCGCAAGTTCCTGGACGACAACCAGACCAAATCCCCGACGACAAACCGGGGGTTAGCAGAACGTCTACTCTCCACCTGATTATTTTGTGCGCTCTGGGACGCCTCTAGGTTCTTCTGAACCTGGGCCCAGACCGTGCACAGTTCCCGATGAACATCCTCTACCTCAGGATTATTGGAACAACCAGGGGAAACGGAGGAGAACCTTGGTTTAAACCCGAAATGACCCGATTATTCAGGGAAAATTCAGCAAGGGGAAGGAATGAGACCCAATCGAATTGACAGTCAGAGATGAAACACCTTAAATATTGTTCCAGGGATTGGTTAGTCCTTTCCGTTTGCCCATTAGTTTCGGGATGGAAGGCGGAGGAGAAGGACAGATCAATCTCCAACTTTTTACAAAAAGCTCTCCAAAATAAGGAAACAAATTGTACCCCTCTGTCAGAAACAATATTGACTGGGGCCCCATGGAGACGCAGGATGTGTTTCACAAACAAAGAAGCTAAGGTCTTGGCGTTAGGTAGCTTCTTAAGGGGCACAAAGTGGCACATCTTGCTGAAGCGGTCTACTACCACCCACACCACCGACTTGCCCTGAGATGGAGGCAAATCGGTGATAAAATCCATGGAGATATGGGTCCAAGGTCTCTGGGGAATGGGCAAGGAACGTAGTAGGCCCGCAGGTCGGGACCTAGGGGTTTTGGACCTAGCGCAAACCTCACAAGCGGCGACGTAAGCCCTAACGTCTTTAGGCAACACAGGCCACCAATAGTTTCTGGTAATGAGGTGTTTGGTGCCCAAGATGCCAGGATGACCAGATAGAGCGGAGTCATGGTTTTCCCTGAGTACCCTTAGCCGGAATTGCAGGGGAACAAACAGTTTGTCCCCAGGGACGTTCCCGGGAGCTGCACCCTGATCAGCCGCGATATCAGAAGCTAAATCAGAGTCCGTGGCAGAAACGATTATACCAGGGGGTAAAATACAAGCAGGATCCTTCTCGGAAGGAGGATTGGCCATGAAACTACGTGACAGAGCATCATCCTTAATCTTCTTGGACCCAGCCCTATAGGTAACCAAGAAATTAAATCTGGTAAAGAATAGTGCCCACCGAGCTTGTCTAGGATTAAGCCTCCGGGCCGATTCTAGGAAAACCAGATTCTTGTGATCCGTAAGGACCGTTACCTGGTGTCTGGCCCCCTCCAGGAAGTGCCGCCACTCTTCAAAAGCCCATTTAATGGCTAGAAGTTCGCGGTTGCCAATATCATAGTTACTCTCCGTGGGTGAAAACTTCCTAGAGAAGTAAGCACAGGGGCGGAGATGGGTGAGGGAGCTGGTACCCTGGGACAAGACGGCCCCCACTCCCACCTCGGATGCGTCAACCTCCACAATAAATGGCTCCTCTTGGTTGGGCTGAATCAGCACGGGGGCCGAGATAAAGCACTTCTTGAGGGTCTCAAAGGCCTGGACGGCCTCAAGGGGCCAATGGAGGACATCAGCACCCTTGCGAGTAAGGTCCGTAAGAGGCTTAGCGACGACCGAGAAGTTGGCAATAAATCTCCTGTAATAGTTGGCGAACCCTAAAAAACACTGTAACGCCTTAAGGGAGGCAGGTTGGACCCATTCCGCCACAGCCTGAACCTTGGCAGGGTCCATGCGGAATTCATGAGGAGTGAGGATTTGCCCTAAAAATGGTATCTCCTGTACCCCAAAGACACATTTTTCAGTCTTAGCAAACAGATTATTCTCCTGAAGGACCTGGAGCACCTTCCTGACATGCTCCACGTGGGAGGACCAGTCCTTGGAAAACACCAGTATGTCATCAAGGTACACAACAAGAAAATTACCCAGGTAATCTCTCAGGATTTCATTAATAAAATTCTGGAAGACAGCAGGGGCATTACACAACCCAAAGGGCATGACCAGGTATTCGAAATGACCCTCGGGTGTGTTGAACGCAGTTTTCCACTCATCCCCCTCTTTGATGGGGATAAGGTTATATGCCCCCCGTAGATCGAACTTAGAAAACCATTGGGCTCCCTGAACCTGATTAAAAAGATCCGGAATCAAAGGAAGTGGGTACTGGTTCCTTACGGTGACCTTATTCAGGTTACGATAATCAATGCACGGCCTAAGACCACCATCCTTCTTCCCCACGAAAAAGAAGCCAGCACCTACAGGAGAAGTCGAGGGGCGAATAAAACCCTTGGCCAGGCATTCTTGGATATACACCCTCATAGCTTCACGTTCAGGACATGAAAGATTAAATATCCTACCCTTAGGAAGCTTGGCACCAGGCACCAAATCGATGGCGCAATTGAAATCTCTATGGGGGGGCAACACCTGGGAGGCCTCCTTAGAAAACACATCGGCGAAGTCCTGAACAAACTCAGGAAGCGTGTTTACCTCCTCCCGGGGAGAAATAGAGTTAACAGAAAGACATGACATAAGACATTCACTACCCCATTTGGTGAGATCCCCAGTATTCCAATCAAACGTGGGATTATGCAGCTGCAACCAAGGAAGACCTAATACCAGATCGGACGATAATCCCTGCATCACCAGTACAGAGCACTGCTCCAAATGCATGGAGCCAACAAGGAGTTCAAAAACAGGAGTATGCTGTGTAAAATAACCATTAGCAAGGGGAGTTGAGTCGATACCTACTACAGGGATAGGATAAGGTAAATCAATAAAAGGCATCTTTAGAGACATAGCAAATTCCACAGACATGATATTAGCAGATGAGCCAGAATCCACGAAAGCACTGCCCGTGGCAGACCGGCCAGCAAACGAGACCTGAAAGGGAAGCAAAATTTTATTGCGTTTCACATTAACGGGAAATACCTGTGCGCCCAAGTGACCTCCCCGATGATCACTTAGGCGCGGAAGTTTTCCGGCTTCTTATTCTTGCGCCTGGGACAGGTGTTCAGTAAATGCTTGTCGTCCCCACAGTAGAAGCAGAGACCATTCATTCTGCGAAACTCCCTACGTTGTCGAGGGGACATGGAGGCCCCGAGTTGCATAGGTACCTCCGAGTCCTCCGTGGAGGGGCGAGGAGACGGGACCTCGGGGGGGATCGCAGAAAAGTCAGAGGGGAGCACATTGAAGCGTTCAAGCTGACGTTCCCTGAGACGTCGGTCAAGTCGTACTGCTAGGGCCATAACCTGGTCAAGGGAGTCAGAAGAGGGGTAGCTAACCAGCAGATCCTTCAGGGCGTCAGATAATCCTAACCTAAACTGGCACCTTAGGGCCGGATCGTTCCACCGAGAAGCTACGCACCACTTTCTAAAATCAGAACAGTATTCCTCAACCGGTCTCCTACCCTGACGTAAGGTCACCAGCTGACTCTCGGCTAAAGCAGTCCTGTCAGTCTCGTCGTAAATGAGTCCGAGGGCAGAGAAAAAACGATCAACAGAGGAAAGTTCATGGGCGTCAGGAGCCAAGGAGAAGGCCCATTCTTGGGGCCCTTCCTGGAGTCGGGATATGATGATACCCACCCGCTGGTTCTCGGAACCTGAGGAGTGGGGTTTTATGCGGAAATACAGTCTGCAACTCTCCCGGAAGGAGAGAAACGTCTTACGGTCCCCTGAGAACCGGTCAGGTAACTTGAGGTCGGGTTCTAGAGGTGAGGTGAGGGGTACTACTAAGGCAGGGTCACCCTGGTTGACCCTCTGGGCCAGGGCCTGGACCTGTAGGGAGAGGCCCTGCATCTGCTGGGTCAGGGTCTCAAGGGGGTCCATGATAGCGTCAGCGTAGGAGAAATGGTAGACTAGGTAGGGGCTTGTAATTATGTAATGGCAGGAAGGAGGTGAAGGGAAAGTGAGCCCTAATCTACCCACCGCCCTGTCCCTGCCTACTTGCAACGACCCGCCCTAGGCGACGGGGTACAACTGGGCGGCGGTCCCTACGATGTCTAAGTGCACGGGAGAACAAACAGGGAACATGCAAGGGAAGGGGCAGTAGCCACGGAACGCCGCGAGGAAACGGAGCGGTGAATGAGTAGTCAGGACCAGGATGAAGTGGAGTATACCAAAGTGAGCACGGAGAAGGAAGCAAGCCAGGGGCAAAGCAAAGCAGGTTAAGCGGAACTGCAGCAAGGCAGAAGCACGGCAGAAGCAGGCTAGAGCAAGCAGCAGTGAGGCCAGGAATCCAGAAGAATTACAAGCACTGAGGAAGAGAACACGGCAGGTAATAAAGGACCGGGGGCGGAGCTAACTCCGACTGACCAGGCCGCGATAGGCTCTCCCACTCCTGAGCCTGCCACCCTGGTTGGTGGGAGATGGTGTCAGTCGAACAGGTCTGGCCTCAGGTGTGGATTGATTAATCCCAGGAGTATACCTAGACGTAGTACCTGGCAGATCCCTAACAGTCTGGATTCACATAAGCACATTACGTCCGTAATGGACGGAACGTATTTCGGCCGCAAGTCCCGGATCGAACACACTGCAGGGAGCCAGGCTCCTAGCATCATAGTTATCTGCGACGCTAGGATTCCCTGCCTCTCCGCGGAACTACTGTCCCGTACTGAAAACTTGATTACAGTACGGGACAGTTGTTCTGCAGCGAGGCATGGACTCCTAGCATCGTACATAACTATGATGCTAGGAGCCCGGCTCCCTGCACCGGCTCCCTGCACTGTGTTCGGTCCAGGACTTGCGGTCGAAATACGTTCCGTCCATTACGGATGTAACATGGTCGTGTGAACCCTGCCTTAGGATTCACACGCAAAGTAAAAAATGGCTGAAAATTACAGAGCTGTTTTCAGAGAACACAGCCTTTGATTTACAGACGTTTTTGAAGTTGAAGACGTTTTTGGAGGTGTTTAGTTCTAGATGTTTTTGGAGCTGTTTTTCCATTGACACAATGAAAAACATCTCCAAAAACATCTCAAGAAGTGACATGCTCCTTGTTTTTACGTGCCGTTTTAAAATACAATAGGCAGATATTTGTAGGCATTGGGCTACCGATTTTTCAGTCGTATTTGAAGGTGTTTACGCCCCGAAATACGCCTGAAAACACAGCGTGTGAATATACCCTTAAAGATACACTGTCTCAGATATATATATCTTTTTAGTTTGTTTTTTAGGGGGGTGGGCAAAACATGTCTTGTGGAACAAGACAGTCTGATTGGACAGTCTGATTAGTGGGGGAGATACAGGGTCTGGCTTAGGCCTTTTGTTACACACTCAATGTAAAATTGTACACTAGCTCGGAGCTGGCATTGATTTCTGCTTTACATTACGCCCGTTACTGGCGTAAATGATAGTAAAATTGTCGCCCCTTTCCGCAAAGCACCACACACTTTTCAAAAAAGCGCCAAAGGCAGCGTAAACTGACCAAAAACGTTCCCGCAAATTGCGACTTTTGGGACTTTTCTATGCCAGATAAGCAGCTTAGCAAGGTCAATAAATTCTTCTCTAAGGCTACAGACAGTAATACTATATTTTAATGCAAGGATGTGTACACTCAGTGTCTGACTGAGGTACCTTGGACCCACCAAAGGAAATAATTCTTGGGGGTCTACACTTCAACTATATAGAAATAATGTGAACACTCTTAACCCTTTCAAGACCGAGCTCATTTTGGCCTTCATGACCAGCCCCATTTTCTCAAATCTGACATGTGTCAATTTATGTGTCAATAACTCTGGAATGCTTTTGCCTATTCAAGCGATTCTGAGATTTTTTTCTCGTGACATATTGTACTTTATGTTAGTGGAAAAATTTGGTCAATAAATTTATTGCTTATTTGTGAAAAACACCAAAATGTAGAGAAAATTTGCAAAAATTATGATTTTTCTCATTTTGAATGTATCTGCTTGTAAAACAGATAGTAATACCACACAAAATAGTTACTATTTTACATATTCCATATGTCAACTTTATATTGGCATCGTTTTTTGAACATACTTTTATTTTTCTAGGATATTACAAGGCTTAGAACTTTAGCAGCAATTTCTCACATTTTCAAGAAAATTTCAAAAGGCTATTTTTACAGGGACCAGTTCAGTTCTGAAGTGGCTTTGAGGGCCTTATGTACTAAATAGACCCCCATAAATCAGCCCATATTAAAAACCGCACCCCTCAAAGTATTCAAAACAGCAGTCAGAAAGTTTCTTAACCCTTTAGGCGCTTCACCGGAATTAAAGCAATGTAGAGGTGAAATTTACAAATTTTATTTTTTTTGCTGAAATTCATTTGTAATACATTTTTTTCTGTAACACAGAAGGTTTTACACGAGAAATGCAACTGAATATTTATTGCCCAGATTCTGAAGTTTTTAGAAATATCCCACATGTGGCTCTAGTGTGATAATGGACTGAAGCACCGGCCTCAGAAGCAAAGGAGCACCCAGTGGATTTTGGGGCCTCCTTTTTTTAGAATATATTTTAGCCACCATGTCAGGTTTGAAGAGGTCTTGTGGTGCCAAAACAGTGGAAATCCCCCAAAAGTGAGACGGTTTTGGAAACTACACACCTCAAGGAATTTATCTAGGGGTATAGTTAGCATCTTGACCCCACAGGTCTTTTGCTACATTTATTGGAGTTTGTCTGTGAAAGTGAAAATCGACTTTTTTTCTAAAAAATATAAAAAAAAATTATATTTGCAAGGAATAAAGATTAAAAAACACCCCAAAACTTGTAAAGCTACTTCTCCCGATTACGCCAATACCCCATATGTGGTACTAAACGGCTGTTTGGACCCACGGTAGAGCTCAGAAGAGAAGGAGCGCCATTTGGATTTTGAAGCGCAGATTTTGCTGGATTGGTTTTCAGTGCCATGTCGCGTTTGCAACGCCCTGGAGTAAGCAAAACAGAGGAATCCCCCCAAAACTGACCCCGTTTTGAAGACTACACCCCTCAAGGAATTTTTCTAGGAGTATAGTTAGCATTTTGACCCCACAGTTTTTTTGCTGAATTTAGTAGAATTAGGCCGTGAAAATGAAAATCTACTTTTTCCTGAAAAAACATAGAAATGTTTTATTTTTACAATGAATAAAGGAGAAAAATCACCCCAAAATTTGTAAAGCAATTTGTCCTGATTACAGCAATACGCCATATGTGGTAATAAACTGCTGTTTGGACCCACGGCAGGACTCAGAAGGGAAGGAACAATATTTGGCTTTTGGAGCTCAAATTTAGCTGGAATGGTTTTCGGGTGTCATGTCGCATTTGCAAAGCCCCTGAGGTACCAAAACAGTGGAAACCTCCCAAAAGTCCCTTTAGGGGACTGGAACGAGTGATCATTAGGTTGCTGGTACAATACACTGCAATACTAATGTATTGCAGTATAATGTCATTTTACAGGCTCCTGTAACAGCGTGATCGCTGTTCCTGTCCATTAGTCCCGGGTGTCAGCTGTAATACACAGCTGACACCTGCATAATATGGAGCGGGCGCAGTGCGTGAGCCCGCTTTATATATAACCCGTCGCACCACGACATGCTATTAAGTTGTGGTGCGCGAAGGCATTAATGCGCAGCGGATGGTGCAAATTGAAAATTTAAATTTTCCACTGATATGCCATTTTAATGCACAATATATTGTGCCCAGTTTGTGCCACTGAAGACAAATACCTCATACAATGTTGAGCGGGTTCTCCTGGATATAAAATGTCATATATGTGGATGTAAGCTGGTGCTTGGGCATGCTGTGGGGTTCAGAAGGGAGGGAACGCCATTTGGCTTTTGGAGCACAGATTTTGCTTGGTAACTGTTCTGTTTGGGGTTTTGCTGGTATTTCAGTTTATAATGTGGGGGTATGTGCAAACTGGACAGAGTACATCAGGACATAATAAGAGGGTATAATAATGGGGTAAATAAATAATAATTCGTAGATATGTGGCCGGTGTCGCACTGATAAATGGCGCCCGATCTTATCCGCTTTTAGAAAACACTGCACATTTTGCATCGCCATATTCTGAGAGCCAGAACTTTTTGATTTTTTTCTCCAACGGAGCCGTGTGAGGGCTTATTTGTTGCGGGAGAATTTGTACTTTTCATTGGTACCATTTTAGGGTACATGTGATTTTTTTTTATCACTCTTTATTAGATTTTTTTGGCAAGCCAGGTGACCAAAAACCATAAATTCTGACAATGTTTTTTGTATTTTTTTTTACAGTGTTCACCGTGCGCTATAAATGACATTTTACCTTATTCTGCGGGTCGGTACGATTACGGCGATACCATATGTATATAGGTTTTTATGTTTTGTGGCGATTGCGCAATAAAATCAATTTTCGATAAAATTATTTATTTTTTGTGTCACCATATTCTGAGAGCCATAATTTTTTATTTTTCAGTCAAAAAAGCGGTGTAAGGGCTTGTTTATTGCGGGACGGGTTGTAGTTTTTATTGGTACTATTTTGGGGTACATGCAACTTTTTGATCACTTTTTATTCTATATTTTGGGAAGGTTGATGACCAAAAAATAGTGATTCTGACATTGTTTTTTAATTATTTTTTTTGCGCTGTTCACCGTGCGGGAAAAATAATATTATAGGTTTATAGTTTGGGTCCGTACGATCGCGGTGATACCAAATATGTGTACTTTTTTTAACATTTTCATTTTTTTCCTATAATAAAATTCTTATTATAGGAAAAAAAGCATTTTTTGTTTTTGTAACTTTTATAACTTGTTTTTACACTTTTATAAACATTGTAATTACTTTCTTTTTTACTTTTTACTTGTTTTACTTGAAGACCTGCAGCACTGATCGCTGCTATAATACATTACACTACCTAGATAGTGTAACGTATTATAAACTGTCAGTGTGACGCTGAGAGTCACACTGACAGGAAGCTTATGAGGACCGGCCTCCGGCTGGTTCTCATAGGCTGTCGTGCATGGCAAACCCGGTGGCTGTTATATGGCCCCCGGTTCTGCCTTATAACCGACTGCAGCACCCGCAATCGGTCCCCGGGAAAGTTTGTTGTAGCAACAAACTTTCCAGTTTGTTATAGCAACAAACTTTCCAGTTCGTTGCTACAACACACTTTCCCTGCGATCACATGACCGGGACCTGAACTAATTAGGTCCCGATCATATCTCCGGGACCAGAGGCAGGTGATAACAGCGCGATCCGGGTGTCAGCACTACTCAGAGACACCCGGATCGCGCTTTTAACACCCACCATGAATTCACGTTGGCGCTGCACAGAGCCCAGCAAGCGCCGACGTGAATATACAGTGGGCGGTCGGGAAGCGCTTAATTGTGTACTAAAAACGTGTGTAGTAAAACAAAGACCAATATTCCCACCATATAGTGAGAGATATCAGTCCTACACAGGCTTTCTGCAGACCATATACACTACCGTTCAAAAGTTTAGGGTCACTTAGAAATTTCCTTATTTTTGAAAGAAAAGCACAGGTTTTTTTCAATGAAGATAACATTAAATTAATCAGAAATACACTCTATACATTGTTAATGTGGTAAATGACTATTCTAGCTGCAAACGTCTGGTTTTTAATGCAATATCTACATAGGTGTATAGAGGCCCATTTCCAGCAACCATCACTCCAGTGTTCTAATGGTACATTGTGTTTGCTAACTGTGTTAGGGCGGATTTACACGAGCGTGTGCGTTTTGCGCACGCAAAAAACGCTGCGTTTTGCGTGCGCAAAAGGCACTTAACAGCTCCGTGTGTCATGTACATATGGTGCGCGGCTGCGTGCTTTTCACGCATCCGCCATCATTATGACACTCCGTTTGTGGTGCTTTTCTGTTTACATTCATTCTTTTACTGCGGTTGCGAGAATAACGCGCGTCCCACGGAAGTGCTTCCGTGCGGCGCGCGTGATTTTCACGCACCCATTGACTTCAATGGGTGCATGATGCACGAAAAACGCCGAAATATAGGACATGTCGTGAGTTTTACGCAGCGGAATCACGCTGCGCAAAAATCACTGACAGTCTGCACTGCCCCATAGGCTTGCATAGGTCCGTGCCACACGCATGAAAAACACGCGGGTGGCACGGACGTATTACACGTTCGTGTAAAGCCGCCCTTAGAAGGCTAATGGATGATTAGAAAACACTTGATAACCCTTGTGCAATTATGTTAGCACCGCTGTAAACAGTTTTGCTGTTTAGAGGAGCTATAGAACTGACCTTCCTTTGAGCTAGTTGAGAATTTGGAGCATTACATTTGTGGAATGAACTCTCCAAATGGCTAGAAAAAGAGAGCTTTCATGTGAAACTCGACAGTCTATTCTTGTTCTTAGAAATGAAGGCTATTCCATGCAAGAAATTGTCAAGAAACTGAAGATTTCCTACAACGGTGTGTACTACTCCCTTCAGAGGACAGCACAAACAGGCTCTAACCAGAGTTGAAAGAGAAGTGGGAGGCCCCGCTGCACAACTGAGCAACAAGACAAGTACATTAGAGTCTCTAGTTTGAGAAATAGACACCTCACAGGTCTTCAACTGGCAGCTTCATTAAATAGTACCCGCAAAACGCCAGTGTCAACGTCTAGAGTGAAGAGGCAACTCCGGGATGCTGGCCTTCAGGGCAGAGTGGCAAAGAAAAAAACATATCTGAGACTGGCTAATAAAAGGAAAAGATTAACATGGGCAAAAACACACAGACATTGGACAGAGGAAGATTGGAAAAAAGTGTTATGGACAGACAAATCGAAGTTTGAGGTGTTTGGATCACACAGAAGAACATTTGAGAGACGCAGAACAATTGAAAAGATGCTGGAAGAGTGCCTGACGCCATCTGTCAAGCATGGTGGAGGTAATGTGATGGTCTGGGGTTGCTTTGGTGCTGGTAAAGTGGGAGATTTGTACAAGGTAAAAGGGATTTTGAATAAGGAAGGCTATCACTCCATTTTGCAACGCCATGCCATACCCTGTGACAGTGCTTGATTGGAGCAAATTTCATCCTACAACAGGACAATGACTCAAAGCACACCTCCAAATTATGCAAGAACTATTTAGGGAAGAAACAGGCAGCTGGTATTCTATCTGTAATGGAGTGGCCAGCGCAGTCACCAGATCTCAACCCCATAGAGCTGTTGTGGGAGCAGCTTGACCGTATGGTACGCAAGAAGTGCCCATCAAGCCAATCCAACTTGTGGGAGGGGCTTCTGGAAGCATGGGGTGCAACTTCTCCCGATTACCTCAGCAAATTATTAGCTAGAATGCCAAATGTCTGCAATGCTGTAATTGCTGCAAATGGAGCATTCTTTGACAAAAGCAAAGTTTGGAGGAGAAAATTATTTTTTCAAATAAAAATCATTATTTCTAACCTTGTCAATGTCTTGACTACATTTTCTAGTCATTTTGCAACTCATTTGATAAATATAAGTGTGAGTTTTCATGGAAAACACAAAATTGTCTGGGTGACACCAAACTTTTAAACGGTAGTGTAAGTGAATACAGTGCAGTGAAATTCAGTGACTCACAGGTGACATCTTCTCAGATTGGAGTCGTTCATGTTCTCTTTTCTTCTTCATCCGGCCCAGAATGCCATGTTGACTTCCAGTCTTCTTCATCTCCAATGCCCAAGCGCAAACCACAGGATATGTCATGAAAGTGTTGATGTAACCTGTATACCACGTTCACGTGACCCAATGTGCCACATCACAGCTTATTCAAATCATGGAAGCGTTCAGTCTACATGACTACCGCCCGTCACGGTGCGCATACCTTAGATCAAAATTTCGACATATAACTAACTCTAAACCTCATAAGCTAATTTTCTTTAGCTATTATACTAGGATGTACAATTCTATGTTAAAATATTATCATATTAGTCATGTGTCCTAGAATACCCACATCCAGCGATAGATGGGATGGGTGAAACAGAAAAGTTTTGGACTGCGATGTGCTGCTGATCTCTCCTTTTGGGGGTAATATACAGGGAATATGGGGGTTATATAAGGGACTCCCATCATCCCTGTATATACCAGCCATCATCCCCATATATAACCACCATTATCCGTGTATGTACCAGCCCACCATTATCTCGGTATAAAATCTCCATCACCCCTGTATATACCATTAGGGTGGGCACTGTCAGCTTGCTGTGGCGTGCGGGCATTGTGGCTAAACAAGAAGTAAATGGGGTGAGCATTGAGGATACTGTGGACCAATAGGATGCCTGAATCGCCGGTATATGGGAGAAGTACAGCAGAATCTGAAATTATGCCTCCTGATTGCTTAAAGGCTATGTACACCTTTGCTGTAATGATGGGGGTAGGGAAACAGACAAGTGAGCCCTAATCTACCCGCCACTCAGTCCCTGCCTACTTGCAACGACCCGCCCTAGGCGACGGGGTACAACTGGGCGACAGTCCCTACGCTCAGTAAGTGCACGACAGACAAATAGACAAGGGTACACAAAGCTAAGGGAAATGGGGCAGTTGCCTACGGCAACACCGTGAGCAACGAGAGTGGTGAACGAGCCAAGTCAAACCAGGAGTGTACGAGGTACCAAATGCTGAGCAGGAGAGTAGTGAACAAGCCAAGTCAAACCAGGAGTGTACGAGGTACCAAACGCAGAGCAGGAGAGTAGTGAGTAAGCCAGGGTCAGTATGAAGCAGGGTCAAATAGTTCAGAAGCTGCAGCAGGGCCAGGAAACCACACGAGAAGAATCACAAGCAAGGAGGAACAGGAAAGGCAGGTATTAATAGACAGAGGGCGGGAGCTAGCTCCGTCTGGCCAGGCTGTGATAGGCTCTCCCACTCCTAAGCCTGCCATCCTGAGTGGTGGAAGATGGAGTCAGTCTCACAGACATAGAAGCAGGTGCAGACTGATTACCTATGGGCGTAGATACAGAAGCTGTGCCTGGCAGATCCTTAACAGTACCCCCCTTTTATAAGGGGCCACCGGACCCTTTCTAGGTGGACCTGGTTTATTGGGGAAACGAAGGTGGAACTTCCTGACCAATACCCCAGCGTGAACATCCCGGGCGGGTACCCAAGTCCTCTCCTCAGGCCCGTATCCTCTCCAATGGACCAGGTACTGGAGGGAGCCTTGGACCATCTTGCTGTCCACAATCTTGGCCACCTCGAATTCCACCCCCTCAGGGGTGAGAACGGGGACAGGAGGTTTCCTCGAGGGAGCCAAGGACGGGGAGCAGCGTTTAAGGAGGGAGGCATGAAACACGTTGTGTATTCGAAAAGATGGGGGCAACTCCAGTCGGAAGGAGACAAGATTGAGGACTTCAATTACCTTATACGGCCCTATAAATCTGGGAGCAAACTTCTTGGATGGGACCTTAAGGCGCAAGTTCTTAGACGATAGCCACACCAGATCCCCGACCATAAACAAGGGGTTAGCAGAACGTCTTCTATCTGTCTGAGTTTTTTGTATGCTCTGGGACGCCTCTAGGTTCTTCTGAACCTGGGCCCAGACTGTGCACAGTTCCCGATGAACGACCTCTACCTCGGGATTGTTGGAACTACCAGGTGAAACGGAGGAGAACCGTGGATTAAACCCAAAATTACAGAAAAAGGGGGAGACCCCTGACGAGTTACTGACCCGGTTATTAAGGGAAAATTCGGCGAGGGGAATGAATGAGACCCAATCATATTGACAGTCAGAGATAAAACACCTTAAATATTGTTCTAGAGGCTGATTAGTCCTCTCGGTTTGGCCATTAGTTTCAGGATGGAAGGCAGAGGAGAAGGACAGATCAATCTCCAACTTTTTACAGAAGGCTCTCCAAAACAATGAAACAAATTGTACCCCTCTGTCCAAAACAATATTGACAGGGACCCCATGGAGACGCAGGATGTGTTTGACAAACAAGGTAGCTAACGTCTTAGCATTGGGTAGTTTCTTGAGGGGCACAAAGTGGCACATCTTACTGAAGCGGTCTACTACAACCCACACCACCGACTTGCCTTGAGATGGAGGCAAATCGGTGATAAAATCCATGGAGATATGGGTCCAAGGTCTCTGGGGAATGGGCAAAGAACGTAGTAAGCCCCCTGGTCGGGACCTGGGAGTCTTGGACCTAGCACAAACCTCACAAGCGGCGACGTAGGCCTTAACATTTTTAGGCAACCCAGGCCACCAATAGTTTCTGGCAATGAGGTGCTTGGTACCCAGGATGCCTGGATGACCAGATAGTGCGGAGTCATGATTTTCTCTAAGTACCCTTAGCCGGAATTGCAGGGGAACAAACAGCTTGTTCTCAGGAAGGTTCCCGGGAGCTGAACCTTGATCAGCCGCAATTTCAGAGACTAAATCAGAATCAATAGAAGAAATGATTATAACCGGAGGGAAGGTACAAGCAAGATCTTCCTCCGAAGGAGGGCTGGCTATGAAGCTACGAGACATTGCATCAGCCTTAATATTTTTAGACCCATCCCTATAGGTAACCAAAAAGTTGAATCTGGTAAAAAATAGCGCCCATCGAGCTTGTCTCGGGTTTAGCCTCCGGGCAGATTCTAGGAAGACCAGATTCTTGTGGTCGGTAAGGAACGTTACCTGGTGCCTAGCCCCCTCCAGGAAGTGGCACCACTCTTCAAATGCCCATTTAATGGCTAAGAGTTCGCGGTTGCCAATATCATAGTTACTCTCAGTGGGCGAAAACTTCCTGGAGAAGTAAGCACAGGGACGGAGATGGGTGAGGGACCTGGTACCCTGGGACAAGACAGCCCCCACTCCCACCTCGGACGCGTCAACCTCCACGATAAATGGCTCCATTTGGTTGGGCTGAACCAGCATCGGGGCCGAGATAAAGCACTTCTTAAGGACCTCAAAAGCCTGGACAGCCTCAGGAGGCCAGTGGAGGAGATCAGCACCTTTGCGAGTGAGGTCCGTAAGAGGCTTAGCGATGACCGAGAAGTTAGCAATAAATCTCCTGTAATAATTAGCGAACCCCAAGAAACACTGTAACGCCTTCAGGGAGGCAGGTTGGACCCATTCCGCCACAGCCTGGACCTTGGCGGGGTCCATGCGGAATTCATGAGGAGTGAGGATTTGACCCAAAAATTGTATCTCCTGCACCCGAAACACACATTTTTCCATCTTTGCAAACAGTTTGTTTTCTCGAAGGACCTGGGGCACCTTCCTGACATGCTCAATGTGGGAGGACCAGTCCTTGGAAAACACAAGTATGTCATCAAGGTACACTACAAGAAATACCCCCAGGTAATCTCTTAAAATATCATTTATGAAATTCTGGAAGACCGCGGGAGCATTACACAACCCAAAGGGCATGACGAGGTATTCGAAATGACCTTCGGGCGTGGTAAACGCAGTCTTCCACTCATCCCCCTCTTTGATGCGGATAAGGTTATATGCCCCCCGTAGATCAAACTTAGAGAACCATTGGGCCCCCTGAACCTGATTAAAGAGATCAGGAATCAAAGGAAGGGGATACTGGTTCCTTAAAGTGACCTTATTCAAGATACGGTAGTCAATGCATGGCCTAAGACCACCATCCTTCTTCCCCACGAAGAAGAAGCTAGCACCTACCGGAGAAGTAGAGGGGCGAATGTAACCCTTGGCCAGGCATTCCTGGATATACTCTCTCATGGCTCACGTTCGGGACAAGAGAAATTAAATATTCTACCCTTAGGGAGCTTAGCTCCTGGTACCAAATCGATAGCGCAATCGTATTCTCAATGAGGAGGAAACACTTCGGTGGCCTCCTTAGAGAAAACATCAGTGAAGTCCTGTTCACCTCCTCAGGGGGGGAAATAGAATTAACAGAAAAACATTACGTCAAGCATTCATTACCCCATTTGGTAAGATCCCCAATATTCCAGATAAAACGTGGGATTATGCATCTGCAACCAGGGAAGGTCAATAACCAAATCGGACGATAATCCCTGCATCACCAGTATAGAGCACTGCTCCAAATGCATGGAGCCCACAAGGAGTTCAAAAACAGGGGTATGCTGTGTAAAATAACCATTAGCAAGAGGAGTGGAGTCGATACCCACTACCGGGACAGGTTTAGGCAAATCAATCAAAGGCATAGCTAGAGACATAGAAAATTCCACAGACATGATATTAGCAGAAGACCCTGAATCCACGAAGGCACTGCCGGTAGCAGACCTACCACCAAAACAGACCTGAAAGGGAAGCAAGATTTTATTACGTTTCATATTTACGGGAAATACCTGTGCGCCCAAGTGACCTCCCCGATGATCACTTAGGCGCGGAAGTTTTCCGGCTGCTTATTCTTACGCCTAGGACAGGTGTTCACTTGATGCTTGTCATCCCCACAATAGAAGCAGAGACCATTCTTCCTGCGGAACTCTCTACGTTGTCGGGGGGACACAGAGGCCCCGAGTTGCATAGGTATCTCCGAGTCTTCCGTGGAAGAGCGAAGCAACGGGACCTCGGGAGGCATCATGGGGGAGTCAGAGGGGAAAACACAAAAACGTTCAAGTTGTCGTTCCCTGAGACGTCGGTCAAGTCGTACCGCTAAAGCCATAACCTGGTCTAGGGAGTCAGAAGAGGGATAGCTAACTAGCAGGTCTTTCAGGGCGTTCGACAGACCCAACCTAAACTGGCACCTTATGGCAGGGTCATTCCACCGAGAAGCTACGCACCACTTCCTAAAGTCAGAACAATACTCCTCAACAGGTCTCTTACCCTGACGTAAGGTCACCAGCTGACTCTCGGCAAAGGCAGTCCTGTCAGTCTCGTTATAAATGAGTCCGAGAGCAGAAAAGAAAAGATCAACGGAGGAAAGTTCAGGGGCGTCAGGAGCCAAGGAGAAGGCCCATTCTTGGGGCCCTTCCTGGAGCCGGGACATAATTATACCCACCCGCTGGCTCTCAGAACCTGAGGAGTGAGGCTTTAAGCGAAAGTAGAGCCTACAATTCTCCTGAAAGGAGAGAAAAGTCCTCCGGTCCCCTGAGAACCGGTCAGGCAACTTGAGGTGGGGTTCAAGAGGTGAGGGGCACTACCATAGTAGCGTCAGGCTGGTTGACCCTCTGAGCCAGGGCCTGGACCTGTAGAGAGAGACCCTGCATTTGCTGAGCCAGGGTCTGAAGGGGGTCCATAGTAGTGTGAGGGACCAGGGTAGCCTAGGTATATGGGCTTGTGATTATGTAATGATGGGGGTAGGGAAACAGACAAGTGAGCCCTAATCTACCCACCACTCAGTCCCTGCCTACTTGCAACGACCCGCCCTAGGCGACGGGGTACAACTGGGTGACGGTCCCTACGCTCAGTAAGTGCACGACAGACAAACAGACAAGGGCACACAAAAGAAAAAGGGGGAGGTAGGGGCAGTTGCCCATGGAAACACCGTGAGCAACAAGAGTGGTGAACGAGCCGAGTCAAAGCAGGAGTGTACGAGGTACCAAACGCTGAGCAGGAGAGTAGTGAACAAGCCGAGTCAAACCAGGAGTGTACGAGGTACCAAACACAGAGCAGGAGAGTAGTCAGTAAGTCAAGGTCAGTATGAAGCAGGCTCAAATAGTTCAGAAGCTGCAGCAGGGCCAGGAAACCACACGAGAAGAATCACAAGCAAGGAGGAACAGGAAAGGCAGGTATTAATAGACAGAGGGCGGGAGCTAGCTCCGTCTGGCCAGGCTGTGATAGGCTCTCCCACTCCTAAGCCTGCCATCCTGAGTGGTGGAAGATGGAGTCAGTCTCACAGACATAGAAGCAGGTGCAGACTGATTACCTATGGGCGTAGATACAGAAGCTGAGCCTGGCAGAGCCTTAACATTTGCACTGGTTTTTTTTTTAATTGCCTTGTATGTATTTTGCTAAATAAATCACATTTCTAATTGGTCTACCATTTGTCTTCTGTACCTGCAGTATATTTCAATTTATGGCCAGCTGCTGTATTCAGTTATCTCTCTAAGGCCCTGTTTTACACCTGCGTTGGTCTGTTTGTTTCGTTGTTCTGCTCCGTCAGTGGTGCAGAACAAAGGAATAACGGAAGCAACGGTTCTGTCACACAACGGACACCTCCACCTGTCGACGGAACCCATTGACTTTAGTAAGTTCCATTGGCTTTCCGTCAGGCGGGGGGCCGTGATTTTACCAGAGACAATAGTGCAGATGTGAACGAGGCCTTATCCGTCAGTCATCACCCTAATGGCAAACTGAGCAGCTCCTCCTTTGCAGGCTCATGAACAAGCATTTACTGTGGAATCTGCGCATGTGCATGGTCCTATTTACTGCATACCTCCTAACCGTCCCGGATACAGCGGGACAGCCCAGGATTCTGGGCGGTGTTATGCTATCCCAAGCGGCCGATGGTATGTCTTGGTGTCAACTGTATCTGCGTCCTCAGGATGCAGATACAGTTGAATCCAATGCCAATGTAAGGGATCGTCAGCTCCCTGCTTCAGTATTAGTACCACTCGCCGAGGAATTCCCGGGCACAACGCTACTTTAAGTGCGGAGCCCCTTGTCTCACTATCCATATATGAACATTGACGTCGGGGACTACTCCTGCAGCGGAATCCACTGCCTTTGCATTGCCGATGGTCTGGCCGGGGATTCCGCTCCTAGGCGGAACCCCTGATGTCACTGTCCATATATGTACAATTACATCAAGGGCTCCTCCTGGAGTGCAATCCCCGGCCACAGTGTGGCCGACGCTCTGGACAGGGATTCTGCTCCTATAGGGAATGCCTTACGTCACTGTCCATATATGGACCGTGACGGCAGTGGCTCCTCCTGGAGTGGAATCCCTGGGGGGGGGGTGTGGCACCATCTACTTGGGCACTGTGTGTGACACTATCTATATGGGCACTGGCGCTTTATATGTGCGCACTGGTACTAGGGGTAGCTAAGGGGGCATTAAACTGTATGGGGGCAGCTATTTGTCATTATACTGTGTGGGGGGTCCTATGTGAACATAATACTGAGTGGGCTGAACCGGGTATGTGTGGGCGGAGATTACTTAGATTAGATACTTGAAAGTTGGTAGGTATGTTTACTGGTGTGTGCTGGGGCAGAGCGAGTGTGTCTACTCCAAATTTGCAGCATAAGGCAATGAGGTTGCCTTACCACATGCCAATGCTGCAATTTTGGGAATTGCTCCCTCTAGTGACCAGCACATGGAAATGTTATAAATTAGAATCTAATTTATAATATTTCCTGACTTGTGAAAAAAATAAAAAAATTAAAACACTGTGTAATCATTTATATACTAACTGTTTAACTGAAAAAAAATATATAATAATTCTAGCGACACATTCCCTTTAATACTGCCGTTTCATACACCAGTCCTATTAAACAGTTTGCTGGAGTAAGATGCAACACATTTATTAACAGGCGAACGACTCTTAATAAATGTGTCGCATCTTTTAGCTGCTACGAGGCCTGTCATCAGTACTTTCTACGTGCTGCGGCCTGCTGTACATTTAACCCCTTCAGGACTGAGCCTGTTTTGGCCTTCAGGACGAAGCCGATTTTTCAAATCGGACATGTGTCCCTTTATGTGGTAATAACTCCGGACTGCTTTTACCTATCCAAGTGATTCTGAGATTGTTTCCTCGTGACATATTGTACTTTATGTTAGGGAAAAAAATTTGGTCGATAAATTCAATATTTATTTGTAAAAAACACCAAGATTTAGAGAAAATTAGCAAAAATTAGCATTTTTCTAAATTTAAATGTATTTGCTTGTAAGACAGATAGTAATACCACACAAAATACTTACTAGTCTATATTTCCCATATGTCTACTTTATGTTTGCATCGTTTTTTGAATATTATTTTATTTTTCTAGGACGTTACAAGGCTTAGAATTTTAGCAGCAATGTCTCATATTTTCAAGAAAATTTCAAAAGCCTATTTTTACAGGGACCAGTTAAGTTCTGAAGTGGCTTTGAGGGCCTTATATATTAGAAAGTCCCCATAAATCACCCCATTTTGAAAACGGCCCCCTCAAAGTATTCAAAACAGCATTCACAAAGTGTTTTAACCCTTTAGGCATTTCACAGGAATTAAAGCAAAGTAGATGTGAAATTTACAAATTTCATTTTTTTTTTCAAAAATTCATTTAGAATCAATTTTTTCTGTACCACAGAAGGTTTTACCCAAGAAATGCAACTCAATATTTATTGCCCAGATTCTGCCGTTTTTAGAAATACCCCACATGTGGTCCTAGTGCGGTAATGGACTGAAACACAGGCCTCAGAAGCAAAGGAGCACCCAGTGGATTTTGGGGCCTCCTTTTTCTAGAATAAATTTTAGGCACCATGTCAGGTTTGAATAGGTCTTGTGGTACCAAAACAGTAAAGACCCCCCAAAAGTGACCCCATTTTGGAAACTATACCCCTCAAGGAATTTATCTATGGGTATAGTTGGCATTTTGAACCCACAGTTTTTTTTTTTTCAATTTATTTGAATTAGTATGTGAAGATGAAAATCTACTTTTTTTGTGAAAAAAACATAGAAATTTAAAATTTTTACAAGGAATAAAAGTAGAAAAACACCCCAACATATGTAAAAAATGTCTTCCGATTTTGCTGGAATAGTTTTTAGTGCCGTGTCGCGTTTGCAATGCACTGGAGGAATGAAAACAGCGGAAACCCCCCAAAAGTGACCCCATTTTGGAAACTACACCCCTCAAGGAGTTTTTCTAGGGGTAAAGTTAGCATTCTGACCCCACAGTTGTTTTGCTGAATTCATTGGACTTAGTCTGTAAAGGTAAAAATCTACTTTTTTTCTGTAAGAACTTAGACATTTTTAATTTTTACAAGGAATAAAGGAGCAAAAGCGCCCCAACATTTGTAAAACAATTTCTCCTGATTACGTAAATACCCCACATGTGGTAATAAACTGCTGTTTGGACCCACACCGGGGCTTAGAAGGGAAGGAGCAGTATTTGGCTTTTGGAGCTCAAATTTAGCTGGTATAGTTTTTGGGTGTTATGTTGAATTTGCAAAGCCACTGAGAGAGCGAAACAGTGGAAGCCCCCCAAAAGTGACCCCATTTGGGAAACTACACCACTTAAGGAATCTATCTAGGGATATAGTGAGCATTTAGGCCCCACTCGTCTTTTGCAGAATTTATTAGAATTAGGCCGTGAAAATTAATATCAACATTATTTCCACTAAAATGTTGAATTTTTTAAATTTCACAAAGGATAAAGGAGAAAATGCCGCCCAACATTTGTAAAGCAATTTCTCCCGAGTACGGCAATACCTCACATGTGGTCATAAATGTTTTTTCATTAGAAAGTAATTAACCCTTTCCGAACTGATCCATGTTTTGCTTTTTTCTTTTTCGTTTTTCCTCCCCGCTTTCCGAGAGCCACAACTTTTTTATTTTTCCGTAAATAGAGCGGTGTGAGGGCATATTTTTTGCGGGACGAGCTGTAGTTTTTATTGTTATCATTTTTTGGTACATAAGACTTTTTGAGCACTTTTTATTACATTTTTTGGTAGAGCCAAGGTGACCAAAAGACTGCAATTTTGCAGTTTAAAATTCTTTATTTTTCACGGCGTTCACCGTGCCAGTTCAATAATGGTATATTGTAATAGCTTAGACTTTTACGGGCGCAGCGATACCAATTTTGTGTATTTTGTGTATTTTTTTACATTACTTTAGAGAAAAAATGTGAAAAGGGTTTCTTTTTGGACTTTAAATATTTAATTTTTTCCACTAATAATAACTATTTACTTTTTATTTTTACATATTTTATTAGTCCCCCTAGAAGACCTGAACCACCGATCGTTCGATCACTGGTAGAATACACTGCAATACTAATGTATTGCAGTATATTGTCATTTTTACAGGCTCCTGTAACAGCGTGTTCGCTGTTTCTGTCCGTCAGTCCCGGGTATCAGCTGTAACACACAGCTGACACCCGAAGTGTATGATGGTGCGGGCTCAGCGCGTGAGACGCTCCATATATCACCCCCCACACCACGACATGCTATTAAGTCATGGTGCACCAAGGGTTTAATGCGCAGCGAATGGTGCAGAGTGAAAATTAAAATTTTCCACTGATGTGCCATTTTAGTGCACTATATGTTATGCCCAGTTTGTGCCACAAATACCTCATAAAATATTAACCGGGTTCTCCAGGGTATGGCGATGCCATATCGGTGGACGTAAATGGCTGTTTGGGCACGTTGTAGGGCTCAGAAGGGAGGGAGCGGCATTTGGCTTTTGGAGCGCAGATTTTGCTTGGCAGTTGTTCTGTTTGGCGTTTTGCTGCCATTTCAGTTTATAATGTGGGGGCATATGTAGGCTGGGCAGAGTACATCAGGGGCATAATAAGAGGGTATAATAATGGGGTAAATAAATAATAATCCGCAGATATGTGGCCGGTGTCGCACTGATAAATGGTGCCCAATCTTATCCACTTTTGGAACGCTCTGCACATTTTGCATCTCCATAATCTGTTAGCCGGAACTTTTTTTTATTTTTTCACCACCGGAGCCGTGTGAGGGCTTATTTGTTGCGGGACAATCTGTAGTTTTCATTGGTACCATTTTGGGGTACATGCGATTTTGTTGATCACTTTTTATTCCATTTTTCAGCAAGCCAGGTGACCAAAAACCATCAATTCTGACAATGATTTTTATTTATATTTTACGGTGTTTACCCTGGGCTATAAATGACCATTATACTTTATTCTGCGGGTCGGTACGATTACGGCTATACCAGATGTATATAGGTTTTTTATGTTTTGCAGCGTTTGCACAATAAAATAACTTATTTAGAAAATAATGTATTTTCTGTGTCACCAATTCTGAGAGCCGTAAGTTTTTTATTTTTCAGTCAAAAGAGCTGTGTAAGGGCTTGTTTTTTGCGGGACGGGTTGTAGTTTGTATCGGTACTATTTTGGCGTACATGCGACTTTTTGATCACTTTTTATTGTATATTTTGGGAGGGGTGGTGACCAAAAAATAGTGATTCTCGCATAGTTTTTCGTTTATATTTTTTGCAGTGTTCACCGTGTGGGAAAAATAACATTATAGTTTTATAGTTGGGGTCGTTACGAACGCGGTGATACCAAATATGTGTACTTTTTTTTACGTGTTCATTTTTTTCCTATAATAAAACACTGGTCCTCATAGGCTTCTGTACATGGCAGCCCGGAAGCCATTTTCTGGCGTCCAGTTGCCATGGGTACCATCGCCAGCCCCCGTGATTTCACGTGGGGGCTGCCGATCGTCACTAAAATCCTTCGATGTGGCGATCGGAATCGACAGCCGCATCGAAGGGGTTAACTGCCTAAATAAGCGGCGATGTGCCGCTGATCGGCAACGGGGAATGCAGGGCAGACACCCTGCACAGTTAACCGCCGCTGCGGTGAAGCGCCGCGCGGCGGTTAACTGTCAAAGCACAGAAATAACTGCGTCAATGTGCGGGAAGGGGTTAAAGTACATTTTTAAAATGTATTTTATTGTCTGATTGGGGGGGGCATACAGTCTGATTGGGGGGAGGTATGGGTCTGGCACGGACCTTTGCCTTGTTACGCCCCTCAGAGATAAATCTGGGCCGCACTATACATATAGATTTCTGCTATAATTGACATCAGTTACTGGCGTAAATTATAGTAAAATTGTTGGCCATTTCTGCTAAGCCCCGCCCATTTTTTTATCATTTTGTGAATTTTCTACGCTAGTAAACTGTTGTAGAAAGGTTAATATATTCCCCCCAAAGGCTACAGACCGTAATACAATATCTTAATGTAAGGATGTGTACACTTAATTGTGCAGCAACGCTT
Source organism: Rhinoderma darwinii (assembly GCF_050947455.1). Taxonomy (NCBI): domain Eukaryota; kingdom Metazoa; phylum Chordata; class Amphibia; order Anura; family Rhinodermatidae; genus Rhinoderma; species Rhinoderma darwinii. Next base: position 82,224 of record NW_027461852.1, on the reverse strand, counting down.
GTTGTCTCCATTCTATGTCAGTGTGGGAAGTAGATGTCCGGCCTTATGATTTTGTGATATGTGATAGACCCAGAATCCCAATCACCAAACCAAAGAATGCAAAATAAAGACACAAAACATTATAATTGGGTGTTAAATGGTCAAAACTTTTATTATATTATATGACCAAACCCAAAATGGCAAACCTCCGACTCACGAAGAGTCACCCTCCAGCACGCAGGAAAGGAAAAACCCCCTGTGGGGGAAACCTCTAGGGAAACCATGGCTGGAGGATTGCCCTTCCTCTGGGCTTAGAAGGTGGCAAAATATCATTTGTAACAGAATTTGTACGTTTTCTCAGATTTTCAAGGAAAGACAATACAATGAACGAACGACATAAAACACATAAATCGGCTGATCTGGTTGGCTAGGCGGATGTCTCTCTTCCTGGGCACCCATTAAAATGAATGGGTGATCCACGGATGAGACGGGTCCTCCAGATGCCTCCTTGTAGCACCTGTCTCCGCTCCGGCTAATAGAGGGGGATCTCCTGCTGGAAACCCCCCTCTATTACAGACAACCGGTATGAAGAGGATGGCATCACTGTGATGAAGAAGTGGTCTGGGGTGAAGGGTTTCCCTGCTAGAACCTACAAATTACATCAGGTCGGCATTGGTGGGGAAGTCAAGCTCAAGGTCCTCAGTCCCATCCAATATGGCGCTGAATGTGGCAGTAAAACCTTCTAATATGGAATCTTCTTTATGTCATAAACATTTGTATTTATGACATCAGCACATTCATCATCATTACTGCAGGAGTTTATTACCACTGCACAACTCATACATTGTGACGTCACCCACAGTGGTCTGAAGTGTTAACCCTTTACTGACTGCCAGTGTACTTACCACAGAGGCCATAAAGCTGAATAGAACATATCAGCGGCCATAAAGGAAAAGGGATAATGCAAGGAGCATCTCCGCACAAGAACAATCCATGACAAAGGGTTGTCCAGGATGAGATAACTTGTCTGCTTTCTCCAAAAACCAGCACCACACCTGTCCATAGGTTGTGTGTGGTATTACAGCTCATTACCATTCACTTCAATGGAGCTAACCTGCAATACCAGATACAACCTGTGGATAGGTGTGGTGCTGTTTTTGGAAGAAAGCAGCCATATTTTTCTAATCCTGCACAGCCCCTGTTAGAAATAGTTCAAAAAAAGGGGGAGAGAAGGAGAAGAAGGGGAAAAGAGGAACTCTGAGGTAAAATAAATCAAACTAGACTGAAAGGAGTCTGCTGGAGGTGCCAGATGGAAAGACAGATTTCTGCCATGAGGACCAGATGAAATGTATCTTGAAGGGGGGCTTCAGAGAGTGGGTTTTAGCACCATAATTGTAATGACCCGCAGAATCAAGTTATCATGCAATTCATGCCGCCCGATGAACACTGTTTTTTTAGTTCACCCCACAAAATGTAGGTTTTTTTTAAAAAAAATTTGGAATACATTATATGGTACATTAGGCCACAGGGTAAATTCCACGTAAACAGCGCATTTCATTGGTTAACTGTTTAACCCCTTAGTGACCACCAATACGCCTTTTCACGTGAGTCACTAAGGGGCCTTAGGCTAGGCTGACGCCTTTTCACGTGAGCCTAGTCTAAGTCCTGCACGGGTCTCCCGTGAAGGCTGGAGCCGGGGCTCAGCTGTCTGATGACAGCTGAGCTCCTGCTCCAACGCCCGTGATCGAAGTTTACTTCGATCGCGGCCGTTTAACCTGTTAAATGCCGCCGTCAATAGCGACCGCGGCATTTAACTTTGTTTACAGAGGGAGTGCGCTCCCTCTGTCACCCATCGGCGGCCCGCAAATGCAATTGCGGGTCTCTGATGGGTTGTCATGGCAGCCGGGGGCTTGATAAATGCCCCCAGGTCTGCCCTGGACATATGCCTGTTAGGACGCACGGGAGGCACGTCCTAATAGATTGCCTGTCAGATTTACACTGACAGGCAATAATGCACTGGTATACGAAGTATACCAAAGTATTATAGCAGTGATCTGAAGATCGCACAGTAAAGTCCCCTAGTGGGACTAATAAAAGAAGTCATAAATGTGGAATAAATAATAAAAGTGAAATAAAGATTATTAATAAAAAGTACAGTAAAAAAATAAATAAAACCATTTTTTTCCATAAAAAGTGGTTTTATTTAGTAAAAGTGTAAAAAATAAATAAAAGTACACATATGTGGTATCGCCGCGACCGTAATGACTCCATTAATAAAGTTAATATGTAATTTAAACCGCAAGGTGAACACCGTAAAAAAAAAAACGCAAAAAACAATGGCGAAATTGCAATTTTTTCCATTGCCCCCCAAAAAAGTCATAATAAAAATGAATCAATAAGTGCCATGTACCCCAAAACAGGACCAATCAAAACTATGTCTCGTCCCGCAGAAAACAAGCCAAAAAATCACTACATTGATGGAAAAATAAAAAAATTACGGCTCTTGGAAAGCGACAATGCAAAAACAAATAATTTTAGTTCAAAAGTGTTTTTATTGTGCAAAAGTCGCAAAACATAAAAAACCTCCACATATGTGGTATCGCCGTAATCGTACCGACCCATAGAATAAAGGTAACATGTTATTTACGTCACACAGTGAACGGCGCCAATTTAAAAACGCATAGAACAATGGCGGAATTTCAGGGTTTTTTTATAATCCCCCCATATGTACCCAAAAATGGTGCCATTAAAAAGCACAACTAATCCCGCAAAAAACAAGTCCTTATACAGCTATGTAGACGAAAAAATAAAAAAGTTATAGCTCTTTGAATGCGACTATAGAAAAACGAATAAAATAGCTTGGTCATTAAGGCCTAAAATGGGCTGGTCACTAAGGGGTTAAGTGATGCCAGTACAAGTGACCTTTATCGAAAAACACTATAAGAAGTTTTTTCACAATTAACCTTCTAATTGGGCCTAGCATGTGTGATACTGTCTGCTAAGCCGTTGTATCTAAGCATATTATATGTGATACTGTCTGCTGAGCCACTGTCTCCTATCAAGTAGCAGAGCTATCAGGTGACATAGACTTAGGCCTCATTTACACGAGCGTAATATACGCGCGTGCGACGCGCATGCTTTTCACGCGTGTCTTACGCACCTATATTAGTCTATGGGGCAGTGTAGACGATGCGTGAATTTTGCGCAGCGCGAGTGCGTTGCGTAAAACTCACGACATGTTCTATAATCGTGCGTTTTTCGCGCATCACGCACCCATTGAAGTCAATGGGTGCGTGAAAACCACGCATGCCGCACGGAAGCACTTCCGTGCGAACTGCGTGATTCGCGCAAGAGCTGTCAAAAGGATGAATGTAAACAGAAAAGCACCACGTGCTTTTCTGTTTACAAACATCCAAACGGAGTGTCAAATTAGAGAACTCCTTTTGACCGAACCCGGCAAAAAATGTTCGGGTACGCGACGGCAGGAGACAGTCACTGTCCACGGTGCTGAAAGAGTTAAACTGGTTCAGCACCATGGACAGTGACTTCCGATCACAATATACATATACGTGTAAAAAAAACAAGAGGTTCTGACTTACCGAGAACTCCCGGCTTCTTCCTCCAGTCCGACCTCCCGGGATGACAATTCAGTCCAAGTGACAGCTGCAGCCAATCACAGGCCAAGCACAGCCTGCAGCCAATCACAGGCTGCAGCGGTCTCATGGACTGCCGCGTCATCCTGGGAGGTGGGGCCGGATGACAAGAGAGGGACGCGTCACCAAGGCAACGGCCGGGAGACCGGACTGGAGGAAGCAGGAAGTTCATGGTAAGTATGAACGTCTTTTTTTGATTCACAGGTTGGTGTATATTGTGATCGGAACTCACTGTCGAGGGTGCTGAAAGAGTTACTGCCGATCAGTTAGCTCTTTCAGCACCTTGGACAGTGACGGGCGTCGACTAGCCTCATCTCTATCACGCAGCCGCGCATCATACACGGATGACACACGGAGCTGTCAAATGCCTTTTGCGCGCGCAAAACGCAGCGTTTTTTGCGCGCGCAAAACGCACACGCTCTTGTAAATCAGGCCTTAGGGTTCACACGCAAAGTCAAAAATGGCTGAAAATTACAGAGCTGTTTTTAGAGAACACAGACTTTGATTTACAGCCGTTTTTGAAGCTGGAAACGTTTTTCTGAGGTGTTTTTTTCTAGATGTTTTTGGAGCTGTTTTTCCATTGACACAATGAAAAACATCTCCAAAAACGGCTCAAGAAGTGACATGCTCCTTCTTTTTACGTGACGTTTTAAAATACAATAGGCAGATGTTTGTATTCATTGGGCTAACGATTTTTCAGGCGTATTCGAAGGCGTTTACACCCCGAAATACGCCTGAAAACACAGTGTTTGAATATACCCTTAAAGATACACTGTCTCAGATATATATATCTTTTTTTTTTTTTTTAGCGGTGTGGGCAAAACACATGTCTTGTGTCACAAGACAGTCTGATTAGTGGGGGAGATACAGGGTCTGGCTTAGGCCTTTTGTTACACACTCAATGTAAAATTGTACACTAGCTCGGAGCTGGCGTTGATTTCTGCTTTACATTACGCCCGTTACTGGCATAAATGATAGTAAAATTGTCTGCCCTTTCCGCAAAGCACCACACACTTTTCAAAAAGTGCCAAGCGCAGCATAAACTGCCCAAAAACTTTCCCGCACTTTTGGGACTTTTCTATGCCAGATAAGCGGCTTAGCAAGGGTAATAAATTCTCCTCTAGGGCTACAGACAGTAATACAATATCTTACTGCAAGGATCTGTACACTCAGTGTCTGACTGAGGTACCTTGGACCCACCAAAGGAAATAATTATTTTGAGTTTAAACTTCAAACTATATAGAAATAATTTGAACACTCTTAATTGTGTACTAAAAATGTGTGTAGTAAAACAAAGACCAATATTCCCACCATATTGTGACAGATATCAGTCCTACACAGGCATTTTGCAGACCATATAAGTGAATACAGTGCAGTGAAATTCAGTGACTCACACGTGACATCTTCTCAGATTGGAGTCGTTCACGTTCTCTTTTCTTCTTCATCCGGCCCAGAACGCCACGATGACTTCTTCCAGTCTTCTTCATCTCCAATGCCCAAGCGCGTACCACAAGATACGTCATGAACGTGTTCATGTAACCTAGATACCACGTGTAATGACGGGGTAGGGAGACAGACAGGTGAGCCCTAATCTACCCGCCACTCAGTCCCTGCCTACTTGCACGGCCCGTCCTAGGCGACAGCGTACAACTGGGCGACGGTCCCTATGCTCAATATGTGCACGACAGACAAACACACAAGGGTACACAGAAGCTAAGGGAAATGGGGCAGTTGCCCACGGCAACACCGTGAGCAACAGGTGTAGTGAACGAGCCGAGTCAAACCAGGAGTGTATGAGGTAACAAACGCAGAGCAGGAGCGTAGTCAGTAAAGCCAGGGTCAAAATGAAGCAAGGAGAATAATAATAGAAGGAGCAACGGAGCCAGGAAACAGGAAAGAATAACAGGCAAAGACAAGCAGGAAATGAAGGTATAAATAGACCGAGGGCGGGAGCTAGAACCGTCTGGCCAGGCTGTGATAGGTTCTTCCTCTCCTGAGCCTACCAGCCTGAGTGGTAGCAGATTGAGTCACTCTATCAGACCTAGGAGCAGGTGCAGACTGATTAACCACGGGCATCGATACAGAAGCTGTGTCTGGCAGATCCTTTACAATATCCCCCCTCGATTGAGGGGCCACTGGACCCTTTCTAGATGGACCTGGCTTATTGGGGAACCGAAGATAAAACCGCCAGAGCAATACACCAATGTGAACATCCCTGGCGGGTACCCAAGTCCTCTCCTCATGCCTGTATGCTCTCCAATGGACCAGGTACTGGAGGGAGCCTTGGACCATCCACAATCTTGGCCACCTCGAATTCTACCCCTTCAGGGGTGAGAACAGGGACCGGAGGTTTCCTCGAGGTAGCCAAGGACGGGGAGCAGCGTTTCAGGAGGGAGGCATGAAACACGTCGTGTATTCGAAAAGACGGGGGTAACTCCAGTCGGAAGGAGACAGGGTTAAGGGCCTCAATGACCTTGTGCGGCCCTATATAGCGGGGAGCACATTTTTTGGACGGAACTTTAAGGCGCAAATTTTTTGAAGACAGCCACACCAGATCTCCGAGCACAAACAAGGGGTTAGCAGAACGTCTTCTATCTGCCTGAGTCTTTTGTATGCTCTGGGACGCATCAAGGTTCTTCTGAACCTAGGCCCAGACTGTGCACAGTTCCCGATGAACGACCTCTACCTCGGGATTGTTGGAACCACCAGGTGAAACAGATGAGAACCGTGAATTAAACCCAAAATTACAGAAAAAGGGGGAGACCCCTGACGAGTTACTGACCCGGTTATTAAGATAAAATTCGGCAAGGGAAATGAAGGAGACCCAATCATATTGACAGTCAGAGATAAAACACCTTAAATATTGTTCTAGAGACTGATTAGTCCTCTCGGTTTGGCCATTAGTTTCAGGATGGAAGGCCGAGGAGAAGGTCAGATCAATCTCCAACTTTTTACAGAAAGCTCTCCAAAACAATTAAACATATTGTACCCCTCTGTCAGAAACAATATTGACAGGAACCCCATGGAGACACAGTATGTGTTTGACAAACAAGGTAGCTAACGTCTTAGCATTGGGTAGTTTCTTGAGGAGCACAAAGTGGCACATCTTACTGAAGCGGTCTACTACAACCCACACCACCGACTTGCCTTGAGATGGAGGCAGATCGGTGATAAAATCCATGGAGATATGGGTCCAAGGTCTCTGGGGAATGGGCAAAGAACATAGTAAGCCCGCTGGTCGGGACCTGGGAGTCTTGGACCTAGCACAAAATTACAAATTTCACAAGCGGCGACGTAGGCCTTAACGTCTTTAGGCAACCCAACCCACCAATAGTTTCTGGCAATGAGGTGCTTGGTACCCAGGATGCCTGGATGACCAGAGTCATGATTTTCCCTGAGTACCCTTAGCCGGAATTGCAGGGGAACAAACAGCTTGTTCTCAGGAAGGTTCCCGGGAGCTGAACATTGATCAGCCGCAATTTCGGAGACTAAGTCAGAATCAACAGAGGGAATTATTATACCTGGGAGCAAAACACAAGCAGGATCTTCCTCCGAAGGAGGGCTGGCCATGAAGCTATGCGACAGTGCATCAGCTTTAATATTTTTAGACCCAGCCCTATAGGTGACTAAAAAGTTAAATCTAGTGAAAAACAACGCCCATCGAGCTTGTCTCGGATTTAGCCTCCGGGCAGATTCTAGGAAAACCAGATTCTTGTGGTTGGTAAGGACTGTTAACTGGTGCCTAGCCCCCTCCAAGAAGTGGCGCCACTCTTCAAATGCCCATTTAATGGCTAAGAGTTTGCGGTTGCCAACGTCATAGTTACTCTCAGTGGATGAGTACTTCCTGGAGAAGTAGGCACAGGGATGGAGATGGGTGAGAGACCTAGTACCCTGGGACAACACAGCACCCACTCCCACCTCGGAGGCGTCAACCTCCACGATGAATGGCTCCATTTGGTTAGGCTGAATTAGCACTGGGGCCGAGATAAAGCACTTCTTAAGGACCTCAAAAGCCTGGACTGCCTCCGGAGGCCAGTGGAGGAGATCAGCACCTTTGCGAGTGAGATCGGTAAGAGGCTTAGCGATGACCGAGAAGTAAGCAATAAATCTCATGTAATAATTAGCAAACCCCAGGAAGCACTGTAACACCTTCAGGGAGGCAGGTTGGACCCATTCAGCCACAGCCTGTACCTTGGCAGGGTCCATGCGGAATTCGTTAGGAGTGAGGATTTGACCCAAAAATGGTATCTCCTGCACCCCAAACACACATTTTTCGGTTTTAGCAAAGAGTTTGTTTTCCCGAAGGGCCTGGAGCACCTTCCTGACATGCTCAATGTGGGAGGACCAGTCCTTGGAAAACACAAGTATGTCATCAAGGTACACTACAAGAAATACCCCCAGGTAGTCTCTTAAAATCTCATTTATGAAATTCTGGAAGACCGCAGGAGCATTACACAACCCAAAGGGCATGACGAGGTATTCTAAATGACCTTCGGGCGTGTTAAACGCAGTCTTCCACTCATCCCCCTCTCTGATGCGGATAAGGTTATAAGCCTCCCGAAGATAAAACTTAAAGAACCATTGGGCCCCCTGAACCTGATTGAAGAGATCAGGAATAATAGGAAGGGGATACTGGTTCCTTACAGTGACCTTATTCAAGTTTCGGTAATCGATGCACGGCCTAAGACCACCATCATTCTTCCCTACGAAGAAGAAGCCAGCACCTACCGGAGAAGTAGAGGGGCGAATGTAACCCTTGGCCAGGCATTCCTGGATATACTCTCTCATGGCTTCACGTTCGGGACAAGAGAGATTAAATATCCTACCCTTAGGGAGCTTAGCTCCTGGTACCAAATCGATTGCGCAATCATATTCTATATGAGGAGGTAACACTTTGGAGGCCTTTTTAGAAAAAACATCAGTGAAGTCCTGAATAAACTCAGGTAGAGTGTTCACCTCCTCAGGGAGAGAAATAAAATTAACAGAAAAAACATGACGTCATGCATTCATTACCCCATTTGGTAAGATCCCCAGTATTCCAGTTAAACGTGGGATTATGCATCTGCAACCAGGGAAGGCCTAAAAGCAAATCGGACGACAATCCCTGCATCACCAGTACAGAGCACTGCTCCAAATGCATGGAGCCAACAATGAGTTCAAAAACAGGGGTATGCTGCGTAAAATAACCAATAGCAAGTGGAGGGGAGTCGATACCCACTACCGGGACAGGTTTAGGCAAATCAATCAATGGCATAGCTAGAGACATAGCAAATTCCACAGACATAATATTAGTAGAAGACCCTGAATCCACGAAGGCACTGCCGGTAGCAGACCTACTCTCAAAAGAGAGCTGAAAGGGAAGCAATATCTTATTAGGTTTCATATTTACGGGAAATACCTGTGCGCCCAAGTGACTTCCCCGATGGTCACTTAGGTGCGGAAGTTCTTCCGGCTGCTTATTCTTACGCCTAGGACAGTTGTTCACTTGATGCTTGTCATCCCCACAGGAGAAGCAGAGACCATTCTTCCTGCAGAGCTCTCTACGTTGTTGGGGAGACACGGAGGCCCCGAGTTGCATTGGTTCATCCGAGTTTTACCGTGGAAGTACGAAGCAACGGAACCTCGGGAGCCATAATGGAGGAGCCAAAGGAGAAAGCACAAAAACGTTCAAGTCGTTGTTCCCTGAGACGTTCGTCAAGAGTCGTACCGCTAAAGCCATAACCTGATCTAGGGAGTCAGAAGAGGGATAGCTAACTAAGAGGTCTTTCAGGGCGTTCGACGGACCCAATCTAAACTGGCACCTCAAGGCAATATGCCACGTCACAGCGTATTCAAGTCATGGAAGCGTCCGGTCTACATGACTACCGACCATCATGGTGTGCAAACCTTAGATCAAAATTTCGACATATAACTAACTAACTCTAAACCTCATAAGGTAATTTTCTTTAGCTATTATACCAGGATGTAGGCGGAGGACTAGGCTAAGAGAATGGAAAGTGGCCGAGGCGGGAGTTGGGCCAGAGTGAATATGACGCTTGACTGGGGTCTGGGGAGGGGAAGGGGAGAGAGACAGCTGGGAAGGTGGGAGCAGAGGGGCAACATAAAAAAAAATATTAAACTGAATCTACTGCTTTAAAACTGTCACTCACCAAGTTGCAGAGCTGGCCGCTGCTTCTGGCCCCTGCATGGGTCCCATTCCTTTCTACAAACCAATTACCGCTGATCATAACCTTGATGAGTGGCGACTGCCCACTTTATTTTACTTTTATGGCCAGACCCCTGACAGCAGTACCAGCGGTACTACACTGATGGCAGGCCTGTTTGCAGGGGTACTAGCAAACTACGTCACAGATAACCCAAGTTTCAAGACCATGCAAATTTATGGATTTTTGGCATCCCATGGAATATGGGAACAATAGGGAATTCTATCAGTAAGTATTCTGCCTGTTTCTTGGCTAATACTCCTAATCCAATTCCTTCTTCTAGCAGATTTTTTAAAGATTCTTTACATGCGGTGCTTGGTTTCGCCACAAGTTTGTGATATGTCGATTCCTTGTCTAAAATGGTATGAACGTGTCTGGGACATAAACAGGAATCTAGAACAACTCCTGCTCCGTAAGATTTGGAGGACACAGTTATACACTGGATATATGGTGAGCACCTCTGTGTTTTCACCTTTAGCCCTTATGTGTATATAGTGAACCTTTTAGATGGTTAATCTTTACCCGCTAAGGTGGAAGGGTTGGTTCCAATGCCTAGTTATGGTGGTGTCTGAGGAAATAAAGGTCCTTTTAGACGTCCCGATACTGACCATGAAAACCAGCTCCAATCGACGATACGGCGTATCACAAGGAGCAATCATCGGTAATGTATGGGGGCAAACAATCGTTACTACACCAGACCCCGCACCGATCTGCCAGTCCAGCTGCCTCCGGGCACTGGACAACACTGCCGGAGTGGTGAGGTAAGTACATTTTTAAAATGTATTTTATTGTCTGATTGGGGGGGGCAAACAGTCTGATTGGGTGGGAGGTATGGGTCTGGCATGGACCTTTGCCTTGTTACGCCCCCCAGAGATAAATCTGGGCCGCACTATATATATAGATTTCTTCTATAATTTATATCATTTACTGGCGTAAATTGTAGTAAAATTGTTGGGCATTTCTGCTAAGCCCTGCCCATTTTTTGCCCCCAAACATGTTGACATTTGCGCATTTTGTGAATTTTCTACGCTAGTAAACTGTTGTAGAAAGGTTAATATATTCCCCCCAAAGGCTACAGACCGTAATAGAATATATTAATGTAAGGATGTGTGCAGCAACACTTGTTGTCTTCATTCTATGTCAGTTTGGGAAGTAGATGTCCGGCCTTATGATTTTGTAATATATGATAGTCCCAAAATTCCAATCACCAAACCAAACAAAACACAGGCCGGACGGACCCTGCCACAGTGGAGGGTAGGCCAGACATGACGGGGATAGGAGGGAGGATCGTGTCACAGCCAAAGGTGAGGGTTAGTGGAGGGGTTGGGTCTAGGAGAGGGAGGGGATCCGGTGAGGGTTAGCCGAAAGTGCGCTGAATTCCCGGTCTTTTGGTCGGGAGCAGCGCACGGAGTAAGACATCCATCCACGCATCTCCCATCCGGCGGCCATCTTACCTCATGTCAGCGCAGCAGTTCATTGAGCAGATGCGGGCGGCGGCTGCTGCATTCAGCCCCGCCTGGTTGGAGGAACAAGCTGCAGCGGTGGCCAACGCTCCGGTACCTTCGGCTGTCTCTCCCCCGCGCCGGGCCCCGACGCTCGTGTCCTCCAGAAAGGCTGAGCCCCAACGTTGCTCCTCGGACTCGGCGCCGCAGAGGGAGCCCTGTGAGGGACCCTCCGCCTCGGGCGTCTGGCAGCACTGATACTGCAGCCGGTTCCACTTCGCGGCGGAGTCTATCGGAGGTGTGGGGGGGTGCGGCCTCTACTTCCGGTCACCCCTCCACTCGCCAGTTCTACGCCGGGTTCCATGGTTCGGACGGCTGCCCCTGGGGATGTGCCAGCTGGGGGTGGAGCCCCACGGCGAAACGGAGGAAGCAAGGGACCTGCATTGGGCCGCAGGCCTAGGTCGTCCGTTTCGAGGGTGACTTCCGGGCGGCGAGATGCCAGAGAGAGAGCATGGGAGCCCGCCCCTCCCCCACCTCGGTTCCGGCCGTTGAGCACACCTGTGCATGCTGCCATGGATGGGGGACCAGATCTGCCGAAGACCTTGAGGATGGGGAGCTTCGTGGACAGGACGGTCCAGCTGATGGGTCCACAGCGCCTGTGCAGCTCGGTGAGTCGTTTTCACCGTCTTTACCTTTTCCTGCTATACTTATGTCTCCTGTTTCAGGGGAGGGTTCCGCGGTTGGGGAGCGGGTATGTGATGTGGGGCCTGGGTTTGTGAATGTTGGGGGTGGGGGGTATAGTCTGCGAGAGTTGGTCAGTTGCGTTAAGGAATTGTTAGGTCTCGCGGTCTCCTGTGGCGGCGTGGGTGGGGGCTGGTGGGGTAGGGTTTAATGCCCCGGCGGCGGTCGCTGCGAGTGTAGGAGCAAATACGGAATCGGTGGCTGTGTCTGTTCAGACCGACTCGGCGGCAGGGGTTGATGGTGTTCGGTTGGACGATATAGCCAGGGGGGAGGTTTATGTGTGTTTTGAAGGACCTTTGGGGGCAAACTTGAAGCAGGAAGTTCGGGAAAAAATTTTGAACGACGAGTACGTGGAAATTTTTTCATTGTTGCCCCTGGAAAAATGTAATCTGTAGAAGGGGTAGCGAGATGAGAGTAAGAAGGAGGAGGAGGAAAAGCATCGTTACCGCCTTATCCCTAATACATTTGTTAACTGGTTGCAAGCGTTCGCCATTTTGGCCAGTGTTATTGGTGAAAAGGCTCTGGAACATTGCTCCCCCCTGTTTTGCTATATGGATGTCATCGGGGAAGCCCATAGGGTATATGGGGGGGTAGCTTGGCTACGTTATGATGAGCAGTTTAGACAACGGAAGGCGGTTCGGCTCAATATTAGGTGGGACCACAAGGATATTGCCCTGTGGTTACGGGTAACGGCTCCGGTTCGACCGGGCCAGTCCTTTCCCGGGAGCGGGGGGGGGCAGCAGTCTGGTCAATCCAGCTCAGGGGGCAACGCAAAGCTCGGGCTGTGCTGGCAATACAATGAGGGACAGTCTAAATTCGGTGCAGGTTGCAAGTTCAAGCACCTTTGTTCTCAATGCAATGGGGCATCCCATGGGGCATCTAAATGCTTGTGCAAGGGAAAACGAGGTCGGGGAGGGGGTTTTAACGCCAGTCATGGGGGTGACGCCAGTGAAGCTGGAAAGGATGGTCAGGTTTCTAAATAGTTATCCGGACAGGGCCAGCGCGCAGTTGTTGTTTGATGGTTTTAATGTGGGTTTTTGTATCCCCTCCCCTCCTCACAGGGTCCCCTTTTCCATAAAAAATCTGAAGTCAGCTTACCAGCATCCTGACGTGGTTAGAGAGAAGTTGGCAAAAGAGGTGGATTTGGGGCGCATGGCGGGGCCCTTTAGTTCTCTCCCCATCCCGGGTTTGGTCGTCTCCCCGCTGGGGGTTGTCCCGAAAAAGGAGGCGAACAAATACCGTTTGATTCACCATTTGTCTTATCCTAAGGGCTTGTCGGTTAATGACGGGATAGATCGGGATCTTTGCTCGGTCGTGTATACGTCATTCGACGCGGCGGTGCAGTGGGTGCGTTTCCATGGTAGGGGGGCGTTAATGGCCAAGACGGATGTCTATGCGGCTTTTCGGCTGTTGCCGGTGCATGCGGATAGTCAGCGTTTACTGGGGTGTTTTTGGGGGAGTGGTTTTTATGTGGATCGGTGTCTCCCCATGGGTTGTTCCATTTCTTGTGCGTGCTTTGAGGCGTTTAGCTCATTTTTGGAATGGGTGGTCAAATCTGTGGCGGGGGTGGATTCGATCATTCATTATTTAGACGATTTCTTGTGCGCAACGATCTTGGTGCCCGCCCGTTCCGTGAATTGGTTCGGGAAATAAAACACGATCTGTTGCACCTGTGGTCGTTGTACCCGAACTTGATCACGGTGTGGTCGGATATTGTGCCTAGAAAATCCTGGCGTTTGGCACGGTCGGTGGAGCGGATCAACAAAGCCAGCATAAAAGTTAACAGGGCGGTGTCTGCATTTGTTGCGCGGAATGGTGGCATATGTGTTCGGCACTGGGACTTGGAAGCTGGAGTTGGAGCGTATTGGAGTGCAGATGGTGTCACCTGAATGATGTGGGAACAGATTTGTGGTGCTTGGGCTTGCAGGATGGCATTGAGAGGGCTATTTTGTTGTGGCGGGACTCTCAGGCTTGAGGGGGTCAAGGCCTGTTCGCTGTAGCTGGGGAGTCCTTGGAGTTAGACAAATAATTATTGGGGGGGGTGCATTGTGGGTATGGATCCCCTTGGGTTTTAAAGATGAAAGGACACTATCTGGCGGTTGGATAGTGTGGTTTCCTTAGGGTGTTATCCCTTGGGAGAGGTGGCAGTTACCTTACGGCATCTGCCAGGAATATTAGTGCTTCTGAGCCGGGTTTTTACGGCTGGGGGTAAAATGGTGGGGCAGATAGCCGGTAACATAAAGAGGTAATGATAGCTCCAAGGACTTCTCCTAGTCTATGTGTTAATGTTTCTTTGTCAGTGGTGTCTGACGTGTTTGGGTTATAATTTATGGTTTGTGCATTATTTATTTATTATTGTTTTTGTTAATAAATAATATGGATATTATTTATTTATGGTTAATTGAGTTAACTAACTTTTATATTTATTTCTTAATAAAATGGCTGCTGTGGCCACTTTATCCAAACCCTCGGAGTCGAGTCTTCTTGAGAGAAAGGTGTGGGTTATGAATGGGGAACAGATATATAGGTAAGTGTAATTTGCATACACGTACATCACTCGACTTACCCCAAGTCATGCAAAATAAAGACACAAAACATTATAATTGGGTGTTAAATGGTCAAAACTTTTATTATATTATATGACCAAACCCAAAATGGCAAACTTCCGACTCACGAAGAGTCACCCTCCAGCACGCAGGAAAGGAAAAACCCCTGTGGGGGAAACCTCTAGGGAAACCATGGCTGGAGGATTGCCCTTCCTCTAGGCTTAGAAGGTGCCAAAATATCATTTTTACAGAGTTTTCTCAGATTTTCAAGGAAAGACAATACAATGAACGAACGACATAAAACATAAATCGGCTGATCTGGTTGGCTAGGCGGATGTCTCTCTTCCTGGGCACCCATTAACATGAATGGGTGATCCACGGATGAGACGGGTCCTCCAGATGCCTCCTTGTAGCACCTGTCTCCGCTCCGGCTAATAGGGGGGGATCTCCTGCTGGAAACCCCCCTCTATTACAGACAACCCGTATGAAGAGGATGGCATCACTGTGATGAAGAAGTGGTCTGGGGTGAAGGGTTTCCCTGCTAGAACCTACAAATTACATTAGGTCGGCATTGGTGGGGAAGTCAAGCTCAAGGTCCTCAGTCCCATCCAATATGGCGCTGAATGTGGCAGTAAAACCTTCTAATATGGAATCTTCTTTATGTCATAAACATTTGTATTTATGACATCAGCACCTTCATCATCATGACTACAGGAGTTTATTACCACTGCCGCCTCGTTCATTGTGACGTCACCCACAGTGGTCTGAAGTGTTAACCCTTTACTGACTGGCAGTGTACTTACCACAGAGGCCATAAAGCTGAATAGAACATATCAGCGGCCATAAAGGAAAAGGGATAATGCAGGGAGCATCTCCGCACAAGAACAATCCATGACAAAGGGTTGTCCAGGATAAATTAACTTGTCTGCTTTCTCCAAAAACCAGCACCACACCTGTCCATAGGTTGTGTGTGGTATTACAGCTCATTACCATTCACTTCAATGGAGCTAACCTGCAATACCAGATACAACCTGTGGATAGGTGTGGTGCTGTTTTTGGAAGAAAGCAGCCATATTTTTCTAATCCTGCACAGTCCCTGTTAGAAATAGTTCAAAAAAAGGGGGAGAAAATAAATTAAAAAAAGGGAAAAAGAGGAACTCTGAGGTAAAAGAAATCAAACTAGACTGAAAGGAGTCTGCTGGAGGTGCCAGATGGAAAGACAGATTTCTGCCATGGGGACCAGATTAGTTGAAAAACTATGCAGTTCATCTTCGAATGCAGCGTCACAAAAACAAATTATTTTGTAAAAAAATTAAAAAGTGTTTTTATTGTGCAAAACGAGAAAAACTTTGACATACATGTTGGTTCAGGAGTCCTGGTGGTCCTCCGTGGGCTTTACCCATGCAGTGTTTGGAGACATGTTGGAGCTGTGGGGGAATGGTAGGTCCACTTACTGACATCTGATGGGATTGTAGGCACATCGCACCATTTTGGGTGGCAATAAATGCTCTCTTTGAACATGTCCTCTCCGCTCCATTCTCTCCAGATCTATTTCTTTCCAGAAGAAGGTTCTCCTCCATTTATTCAGACTAGGTTGTGCCTAGACATTGGAAGTCTACAATTCCCCGGTACAAATCTAAATGTTTGGCCACATTCACTGATATTCAGAATCCAGCAACTCTGCCGATTGTTGAAGTAATCTCAGGCATTTTCTGAGTAGTTGACCGCTAACCCCCTCCACTCTGCTACCTCGCTGTAGTGCCCGACCATTACATTGTTTTCTTCTCTCTCTGTAATTGTCGTCTGTCTATTGCTTGTTGTTTTAACCTTTCTCATTGATAAAAGTACAGATTTGGTAAAGACGACGCTTACATTGTTTCCTAATTGTCTTTTGGTGAGCTGCATTTTTATTTTACATTTTGTACTGCTTTATGGTGTTAATAAAGATTGAGCAGAGTTACTGCAGTTAAGCGGTGATAAATATTCTTCTAAGTTGTCACGGCGCGGGGTGTGGACCCACAGGGCCGTACCGCGTAGCGGGGTAGCAGCTGGCCAACAAGGTACAAAACCATGTCTATAGTTCTGAACCTGAGTACCTGAGGCAATGTAGACCGTGGCAGGGACACGACTTGACTTTCACAGCAGGTGACGTCGCGGATGCAGCGGGAAGACACGACTTGACTTTCACAGCAGGTGACGATAGCACGGGATACAGGATACAGCAGGAACGGGTAACACTGGGAACTGGAAAACCATTTTGCTGCAGGTGGAGAGAGACTTTTTCTGTTATTTGCCCCTTGTCCTGAGCTCAGGAGGTTCTTAATTCAAATGAGACAAGCAGCCGATCAAACTGGGAAACCAGTGAACCAGTCCAAACCAGTGTAGAAGTGTCTGAAAATAATCCTCTCCACTGTCACCTTCAGACTGTCCGACCATAAAGAAGAGGCTGGACGCAGCACGAAGGGCTTCAGTGGGAAGCCTCCATGACAAGACATAGTAGGGAAAGGGTTAAATAAGTTGTGAGAAGGAGGGAGTAGAAGGGGGAGGTGGAAGAGGGGTAGGGAGGAGTCAGGGGACGTTACCAGTCTTCCCGCTGTTTTCGGCATTGAGCCGGAAGCAGCGGGAGGAAGAACAAGCAAAGTTACAAGCTCCCACCCTCCCGCCCTTTATTGGGGTGGTGTCCCTTGTTTTGTTCTATGTGTGTGTTTGTCTATGGTTGTTTCTGTTTTATCATATGCTTATGTAACGTGTTGTTTTCTTTTCCATTTTGAGCAGGTCCAGGTGTCATAGCGGCTGGCGGGGGGAGTCCTTGAGGTTGGTCAGTACGAAATGGTGGGGGGGTCGCATCGGGGGTGTGCGTCCCCCAAAAAAGGTACATGGTTTGAAGACTTCATAGGGTGTTATCCCTTTGAAGTGGTCTTCTGGTGGTTGGAGCCATCTGCAGAGGTGAGCGGTGCCTCCGAGCTGGTTCACAACTGGAGGTAAATTGTTGGTGGTGGTTGCAGATAGCAAACTCGAGGTGAAACATATCTAAAAATGGCTTCAAGGACTTCCCCTGCTCGGATTAATGTTAATGTTAATTGTTATTTATGATTCTGACCCATGTTGGGTCATGTGAATTATAGGAGGAATTCTCTGGTTGGATTCCTAATTAGTTATCCGAATGTTTCGGATCAAAATTGCATTTTATAAACAATGTAAATTAATAAACGGCTGCTGTGGCCATTTCACATCCAACCTCGGTTGTCACGTGTCTTTTTCTTAGAGGTGGGGGTGGGAAAGAAGGGATAAGTAGAAAGTTCAATAACACACGACTCTACAGTCATGCTGAGGATATGCGTAGCAGCAGCCGCAGGTGGGTATGGATTACAAATTGATAGTTGATGTGTTTATGTTTCTTTTGATGTGTTTTTATTTACAAGTTTAGCACCAAGTGTGCCTCCTATGTAAACATGTATGCCGCCTATGTAAACATGTATGCCGCCTATGTAAACATGTATGCCGCCTATGTAAACGTGTATGCCGCCTATGTAAACGTGTATGCCGCCTATGTAAACGTGTATGGCGCCTATGTGAACATGTATGCCGCCTATGTAAACATGTATGCCGTCTATGTAAACATGTATGTCGTCTATGTTAACATGTATGCCGCCTAAGTAAACATGTATGCCGCCTATGCAAACATGTATGCCGCCTATGTAAACATGTATGCCGCCTAAGTAAACATGTATGCCGCCTATGTAAACATGTATGTCGCCTATGTAAACATGTATCCTGCCTATGTAAACATGTATGCCGCCTATGTAAACATGTATGCCGTCTATGTAAACATGTATGCCGCCTATGTAAACATGTATGCCGTCTATGTAAACATGTATGCCGTCTATGTAAACATGTATGCCGTCTATGTAAACATGTATGCCGCCTATGTAAACGTGTATGCCGCCTATGTAAACATGTATGCCGCCTATGTAAACGTGTATGCCGCCTATGTAAACATGTATGCCGCCTATGTAAATATGTATGCCACCTATGTAAACATGTATGCCGCCTATGTAAACATGTATGCCGCCTATGTAAACATGTATGCCGCCTATGTAAACATGTATACCGCCTATGTAAACATGTAAGCCACCTATGTAAACATGTATGCCGCCTATGTAAACATGTATGCCGCCTATGTAAACATGTATGCCGCCTATGTAAACCTGTATGCCGCCTATGTAAACATGTATGCCGCCTATGTAAACATGTATGCCGCCTATGTAAACGTGTATGCCGCCTATGTAAACCTGTATGCCGCCTGTGTAAACATGTATGCCGCCTATGTAAACATGTATGCCGCCTATGTAAACCTGTATGCCGCCTATGTAAACATGTATGCCGCCTATGTAAACGTGTATGCCGCCTATGTAAACCTGTATGCCGCCTGTGTAAACATGTATGCCGCCTATGTAAACATGTATGCCGCCTATGTAAACATGTATGTGTATATCATTTTAGTGCTTTGCTGCCATCTAGTGACCAAACTGCATAGATAGTTTGTGTAGTGCTGTTGTGTTATGTGTGCAGGACCTGTGATCACATGACCAGAGAGGCACATTCTCAAGTTCGTGCAGGTGCTGCACAGCTACTCAAGTAGGGGAGAAACTGAATCTTTATTTAACTGAAGTTTAGCACCATATTTAAATATGCAATATTTAAAAACAAATCGCCATAAAAGTCATCAAACTGCATATTATGAGAGGAAAATGAGTGTTATGCTATGTCGTTGATATATACATTGTGTATTACGTGTTATTCCACTTAAGTAAACATATAACAGATCATTCCTCCAATTAAGACCCTTCGGGAATCTTGTATGAAGCTGCAGATCGCAGAACGCCTCCCTATTCAGGAAGTGTCTTCTCCAATCTCCACCCGTCTTTGGTTTCTTCACTTCTTCAAGGCCATAAAAACATTGGGGGGAATTTATTAAGATGGCATTTCATATGCCAGTCTTAATATAAAGAAAGTTGGAGTAAGATGAAATACAGTTATTAAATGTGTCACATCTTTCGGCCGTTCGTGCGCCACAATCGTTATGCAGCGACCGCGGCCATGCTCCATCCATTCCCCCTGCCCATCGGACATAATGTAAAATAAAAAATAAGTGTAATCTTTTCTCCGCTTCTCTTCTTCCCCCTTGATCCCCTAAGGCTCCCTGCTGCCCATACAATGCACTGACACCGAGCAGCGTCAGGTCCTTTATATGTGACACAGCACTCAATGTCATCAGTGCATTGTATGAGCCGCAGGCTGCGGAGAGAACATGAGGGGACCAGAAGAGGAGTGGTGAGGTGAGCATTCATTTTTTATTTAATTGTCCGATAGAGGGGACGGAGAGGAGCCTGGCATGGGCCTCTACCTTGCTACGCTCCACATAGTGACATTTTTGACAATTATTAGCAGGCGGAGATTTCCACTATAGTTTACGCCAGGTGTAAATTATTATAAATTTGTTGGGGTGCTGTCACCCCGCCCTCTTTTGGGGATCCCCCTTTTAGAAAACTGGCGTAGAAAGGTCAATACATTTCCCCATAAGCTTTAAAAATTACCATTATGTGTTTCTAAGAAGTGTTTTTCTGCACAGTAAATCGTATCTATCCGCTCGGCTTTCATTTATCTGTTCAATCGGTGTAATAGTAAAACATGTAAAATCATTGTTATGAAACAGAGTACAGTGTTTGGAGATACTGTGCAGAAGGAATTTTTTCTTGCAGTTGGAACAATGTTTATTTAGTCGACAGTGCAGAAATTGAATGGTTCTTCCCACATATTGGAGACCACAGATACAGTCAATAAGGTATATAACATAGTTGGACTGGCAATTTAACTGCATTTCAATTTGAAACTCCTTTTTTGTTTGGTTTGATGTAAATTGTCTGTGGTACGTATACTAGAACAGCATAAACAGTTCTTTTTTTTACATTTGGAGCTACCCTTTGTGTGTGAACTTGGGAAATCTATTGGATATATAAATTAAAGACCCTAAAACCTGAAGGTTTGAATGAAATCGCAGAGATCATAATTGAATGAAACAAATCTACTCTGGATGAGTCCCTTTATATGTAAACAAATAAGAAATTCGTTATAAGTAAATATATATAGGAAATTCTTCAAGAACTGGCAAAGATCGTACTGGAAGAAAAAAACCTGTTTCCTTTTAATAATAAAATTCGATCTTCTGAAAGTAACACCAAGATCAGTACAATGATAAAATTGGCATTATTATCATTTCCACGAAAACAGTATAATTATGTAAAGAACATATATAAAAAGGTATATACACATATGTACACACATAGAACTTGTATAAAAACGATTTTAGCTGAACATTTACGAATATAGCAAAATGGAAAAACAGAATGAAACGGTAGTGCATTTTTTTAAGTTTCCCCCCTTTTTAAACAAATAGATTTTCCTTTTAATATTTTGTTTTTAATATACTATTAAATTATATTTTTAGACAATGTCATTATATATGTGTATAAATTTGTATATATGTATGCGTTCAATTACGTTCTATATAGTATGTTTGCAACAACTAGACACTTTCCAACTATAATGTATAGAAACGAATTGTCTTTCATTGGACATATATATACATATATATGTTTTATATTTGTTATCTTTGTTTTAATCAGTTGTGATTATATGTACGTTCCGATATGTAATTTGGGTTGGTCTTTTATCTCTGTAACCGACCCGGTAGTTCTTGCCTTTAACTGACCTTTCACTCGGTTATTTAACCGGCACCCCACCCATCTATTTATATACTACCTGAGGAAGAAACCGGTTCGGTTTCGAAACTGTTCGCTGTTAAACAGTTGTGTTTTATATTTTCTATATTGTACCAATAAAATCCTTATATTACCGACCACATTGGTACCCTTGAGGAATTTGGATTTACGTGTTATGGATAACCATACTGATCAGTAGCGCATGGAAAACACCCGTTTTTTGCTTTTTTGCCTTTATTCCTCCTTTCTGCACCGGGAGGCATTAGTGTTTTTTTGTTTTTGTATCTGAAATGTGTCTACAATGCGCGTTTTGAACTTTCTAATCGTGCGCCCTACAGATGTAGCCGGCTTTATCTTGACTTTCAACGCATTAAATACACAGTGGCAGTGTTTTGACTTTTTAATGACTTTTGTTGCGTGATATCACGCTGCAGCAAGTTATCCGAGTCACGATAAAGATGGCTACATCCGTACATACACGCGATCACAATGTTTGCATTTAATGGCATAAATGACATGATGCTTAGTACAATTTTTATAAACACATCAATATCGTAAGTACTTTTTAAAAAATAAAAAACTTTTTGGGAAAGTCAAGTTTTGTTGTTAGCGACACTGTAGAAAAGACTTGTGACAACATGTAACTAAGAGATCTCATCCTCTAGGTGACCCAAGGGCTGCCTTTACCCACAATTTCTCCAAACTTTTGGCTCTATGCCGTTGAAGAAACTGGTAATTGATCTCTCGTGCTTCAGTATTTATTATTAAACAAGATGGATTCTTGCATCCTTTGTTTTGATGCCCTTCTTAACCTCTTAACGCCGAAGGACAGATATATCCGTCCTCTGCAGCTGGTAGTTCGCGCAGGAGGATGGATATATCTGTCCTGTGATCGCACAGGTACTGTCACTGTACCCACGCGATCAGCGGCAGGAGCACGGCCGTTATACAGAGCCTGGCTTCTGCTACAACTGCCGGAATCGAAGCCGCTCCGATTCTGGCAGTTTAACCCATTAAATGTCGCTGTCACCCCATCGGCGTCCCCACAAAGAAATCGCGGGTCACCGTCGGGTTTCCATGGCAGCCGGGGGCCTAACAAAGACCCCCAGGTCTGCCTTCAGCAAAAGCCTGTTAGGCCATGCGAGAGGCATGACCTAATAGATTGCCTGTCAGTTTTACACTGACAGGCAATATTTGCTTTGGTATACTAAGTATACCAAAGCATTATATATGCGATCAGCAGATCGCATAGTGAAGTCCCCTGGTGGGACTAAAAAAAAATGTGAATCGGTTAAATAAAGTTTGTGGAAAAAAAAAAAAAATACAGTCAAAATCAAATAAAACTGCCCAAAAAGTGGTTTTATTTAGTAAGTGTCAAAACAAATAACACATGCACATATATGTGATCCCCGCGATCGTAACGACTTGAACAATAAAATGAACACTTTAATTAAACCACCGTTAAAAAAACACAAAAAACAACGGCAAATTTCTCTCTTTTCTCCCATTCCCCCCATAAAAAATTAAAAGTTAATCTATAAGTCTTATGTACTCCAAAATGGTACTAATGAAAACTACACATTGGCCCGCAAAAATCAAGCCCACATACGACCACATTGAAGGAAAAATAAAAAAAATTACGTCTCTTGGAATGCGGTGATGCAAAAACAAGTAATTTTTTTCTAAAAGGCTTTTTATTGTGCAAACGTAGGAAAACATATAAAACCTTTACATATTTGGTATCCCCGTAACCGTGCCGAGCCATAGAATAAAGTTAACTTGTTATTTACGCTGCATAGTAAACGGCGTAAATTTATAACGTGAAAATCAATGCTGGAATAGCTGCTTATTTTCAATTCTCTCCTAAAATAAAGTTGATAAAAGTTAATCAATATATTATAAGCATCTAAAAATTGTACAATTACAAAATACAACTCGTCCAACAAAAAACAAGCCCTTATACGGCTATGTCGACAGAATAAAAAAAAAGTTACGACTCTTGGAATGCAACCATGAAGAAACAAGAAATAATCCTTGGTCATTAACGCGCAAAATGGCCTGGTCATTAAGGGGTTAACATCCATTGTTAATATCCTGTAAAATGTAATCCACGGTCAATATTTATACATTGGTTGTGAAATATCTTGTCATTTGAGCAGGCTATCCTAGATGATTATAAATTCCCTTGTAGGTATTGCCTAGATGGTGTGAGCTGGGTGACTGTAGTGCCCGAAGAGGGTTCACAAAATGTTTCCTTTTCTGTATTACAATTCCCCTGTAACGTAATCTCGAAGAAGGTAACAGAATCCATGGATGCCGAGCCTGTAACATTGTAAATTAAATGTATTGTTATTATTGTATTCCATAAATGGTGGTACAGACGCCACATCACGACCCCTAAACAAAAAAAAAGATCGTCGATGTATCGTCCATCCCACACAATCCACTTGTAAAAGGGATTATTGGCTGAAAAAATGTTGTTCTCCCACCATGTCATAAACAAATTGTCCATGGAGAGGGAGAATTTTGACCCCATCAGGGCGTCTTCTGTCTGCAATAAAATAAAACTATCAAGGCAGAAAGAATTATGTGAGCGCAGATACTCCACTGACATTAAAATAAATTCTTGTAGACATTTGGAATACCTGGTGTATTTCCTCAAATGGAATTCCACTGCCTTGATTGCCGGAATATGTGGTATGCAGGTAGGGCCACCATCAGAAATTTCTGGGCTTCATACAGTCAGTGGAATTCCATTTGAGGAAATACATCTGGGTCCCCCATTATTAGGGGATTTGGAGAGGTGGCAACGGAAAGTCGTGGGAGGGGAGCAGGACACAAAGTGTCAGGGGCTCTGTGAGCGGGCGGAGGAGTAGGCTAAGAGAACGGGAGGTGGCCGAGGCGGGAGTTGAGCCAGAGTGGATATGACGCTTGACCGGCATCTGGGGAGGGGAAGGGGAGGGACACCAGTGGGAAGGTGGGAGAGAAGGGGCAACATAAAAAAAATAATTAAACTGAATCTACTGTTTAAAACAGAGTCACTCACCAAGTTGCAGAACTGGCCGCCGCTTCTGGCCTCTGCATGGGTCCCATTCCTTTCTACAAACCAATTACCGCTGATCATAACCTTGATGAGCGGCGGCTGCCCACTTTATTTTACTTTTGTGGCCAGGCCCCTGACAGTAGTACCAGCAGGCCGGTTTGCAGGGGTATTAGCCATCTATGACACAGATAACCCAAGACCATGCAAAGTTATGGATTTTTGGCATCCCATGGAATATGGGAACAATAGGGAATTCTATCAGTAAGTATTCTGCCTGTTTCTTGGCTAATACTCCTAATGCAATTCCTTCTTCTAGCAGATTTTTTTAAAGATTCCTTACATGCGGTGCTTGGTTTCGCCACAAGTTTGCGATATGTCGATTCATTGTCTAAAATGGTATGAACGTGTCTGGGATATAAACAGGAATCTAGAACAACTCCTGCTCCGTAAGATTTGGAGGACACAGTTATACGCTGGATATATGGTGAGCACCTCTGTGTTTTCACCTTTAGCCCTTATGTGTATGTATGAACCTTTTAGAAGGTTAATCTTTACCCGCTAAGGTGGGAGGGTTGGTTCCAATGCCTAGTTATGGTGGTGACTGTAGACTGGAGTCTGGTGTCTGAGGAAGTAAAGGTCCTTTTAGACGGCCCGATACTGACCGTGAAAACCAGCTCCAATCGACGATACAGCGTGTCACAAGGAGCAATCATCGGTAATGTACGGGGGCAAACAATCGTTACTACACCAGACCCCGCACCGATCTGCCAGTCCAGCTGCCTCCGGGCACTGGACAACACTGCCGGAAGCAGATGGCTCTGATCACTGCATAGCGGCCGTTCGGCAGAACTGCAGCTCGGCCTCTATTCTTTGACCGGAGCCATCTGCTTCCGGCAGAGTTGTTCGGTGCCCGGAGGCAGCTGGAGTGGCGGATCGGTGCGAGGTCCAGGTGATGAGCACGCACTGATCATTTACTGATGACCTATCCAGTGGATAGGTCTCTAGCTGTCAAAACGTGGAAAACCCCTTTAATACTGGCGTTTCATACACCAGTCCTATTAAACAGTTTGCTGGAGTAAGATGCAGCACATTTATTAACAGGCGAACGACTCTTAATAAATGTGTCGCATCTTTTAGCTGCAACGCGGCCTGTCATCAGTACTTTCTACGCGCTGCGGCCTGCTGTAACAGCCTGAGGGAATCCGGGAGGGAGAATCGGAGTGGTGAGGTAAGTACATTTATAAAATGTATTTTATTGTCTGATTGGGGGGGCATACAGTCTGATTGGGGGGAGGTATGGGTCTGGCACGGACCTTTGCCTTGTTACGGCCCCCAGAGATAAATCTGGGCCGCACTATACATATAGATTTCTGCTATAATTTACATCAGTTACTGGCATAAATTATTGTAAAATTGTTGGCCATTTCTGCTAAGCCCCGCCCATTTTTTGCCATTCAAAATTTCGACTTTTGTGAATTTTCTACGCTAGTAAACTGTTGTAGAAAGGTTAATATATTCCCCCCAAAGGCTACAGACCGTAATACAATATATATTTTTTTCGTTATCAATTTTTTTTATTAGAAATTAAACAGAGCAGATAAAACATTTTCACAAAACTGCAAAAGTTTGCACGCAGTGCAATACAATAAAGTCAAACTGTAGAAATGGTTACAGAGATATATGAACAATGGTAGGAGGAAGCCTCCCAAACAGAGAAGTAATAGGAAGTAAATAATAAAATCTAATGGTAAGTGACAGTCCCATAACCATAGCAGAAGTAGTGCCATATTTAGGGAAACCAGTCCCAAAACAAATAGCAATGACGGGTAAGTGCAGATTTTAACCCGTTAGTGACCGGCCCATCGTGTTTCTACGTCGGTCACTAACGGGCCTTATTCCGATGCCATCATGGCCGGCCTTAGCTATGTGCGACACGTGCAGGCGCACAGGGCGCCGGCCGCCATGCTGTAAGGGGGGCGCCAGTGGGTACAAGCCGAAGAGAGGAGACATTTTCCTTCCTCTTCACGGCTGTGTGAAGTGAGCGCTGATTGGAGGAGCAGCAGCAGGTGCTTCTGTCTGCTCCACCAATCGGCACAGCCTGTACTGCAGTGTCACTCAGAGCCTCCCGCAGCTCCTTCCTGCTGTGCTGCTGCCACAGAGAAGACTCCTCCACGGAGCTCCAGTGTCAGGTAAGAGCAGAGGCTTTAGCTTAATCTATGTTTATTTATGTGCTGTGTGAGGGAGGGGGAGAGAGGGAAGGGGTTAAGTGATGTGTAACAGGATGGTTTTTGTTTGTTTTTTTAAAAGATGGATTTTGTGGGTGAGGGGACATTGCCCTAAATGCTATAGGAGTGTGGGGGGATTCTTTATACATGTATTTTGTGGGGAGGGGGACTTCTGTATAGTTTATTTTGTGGTGTAGGAGCTTATTATGAATCATGGGGGAGGGGAACTTAATGTGCTGTATGGGGAGAAAGGATTCTTTAGGGTACGGCCACACGGAGCGGCCCTCACACTGTCGCAACGCGGCCAACAACCGCGCTGGCACTATGTAGGAGCGGCTGTCAAATACCTTGTTAAGGGGTATTCCGGTTACATTCGCATGCGCTCTGCCGCTCCATTCATTCTCTATGGGAGCGCCGGAGATAGCCGAGTGCAGTGTTCTGCTTTTTCCGGCGCTCCCATAGAGAATGAATAGGGGGTAAGTTGTTGTAATTTGCTAAATCGTGCGTCCATAAAGGGTGTATTAATTCATGGCCGCACGTTAACGCTGGTAAACCGTCCCTTTATCTGCAAAATCGTGCGGCCATGAATTAATACACCCTTTATGGGCGCACGATTTAGCAAATTGCAACAACTTACCCCCTATCCATTCTCTATGGGAGCGCTGGAAAAAGCAGAACACTGCACTCGGCTATCCCCGGCGCTCCCATAGAGAATGAATGGAGCGGCAGAGCGCATGCGAATGTAACCGGAATACGTGCGGCCACTAACAGGCTGTTTGACATCCGCACTGAACATGGTGCCGGCGTGGTTGTTAGCTGCGTTGCGACCGTGTCAGGGCCGCTCCGTGTGGCCTTACCCTTAGGTTGGATTCACACGAGCGTGGCATTTTTGCGGACGCAAAAATGCGGCGTTTTGCGCGCGCAGAAACCACTTGACAGCTCCGTGTGTCATCAGTGTATTATGCGCAGCTGCATGATTTTCGCGCAGCCGCCATCATAGAGATGAGGCTAGTCGACTTCAGTAAATAGTCACTGTCCAGGGTGCTGAAAGAGGTAACTGATCGGCAGTAACTCTTTCAGCACCCTCGACAGTGAATTCCGATCACAATATTGAGCAACCTGTTAAAAAAAAAAGACGTTCGTACTTAACGAGAACTTCCCTCCCGGCCGTTGCCTTGGTGACGCGCCTCTCTTGACATCTGGCCCCACCTCCCTGGATGACGCGGCAGTCCATGTGACCGCTGCAGCCTGTGCTTGGCCTGTGATTGGCTGGAGCTGTCACTTGGACTGAATTGTCATCCCGGGAGGTCAGACTGGAGGAAGAAGCCGGGAGTTCTCGGTAAGTCAGAACTTATTGTTTTTTTACACGTTCATGTATATTGTGAGCGGAAGTCACTGTCCAGGGTGCTGAAACAGTTTAACTCTTGCAGCACAGACAGTGACTATCTCCTGACGTCGCGGACCGGAAATTTTTTTGCCAGGTTCGGTCAAAACGAGTTCGGCCGAACCCGGTGAAGTTCGGTTCGGTTGTCCGGGTTCGCTCATCTCAAAGACACTCTGTTTGGATGTTTGTAAACAGAAAAGCACGTGGTGCTTTTCTGTTTACATTCAGAGTTTGACAGCTCTTGCGCGAATCACGCAGTTCGCACGGAAGTGCATCCGTGCGGCATGCGTGGTTTTCACGCACCCATTGACTTCAATGGGTGCGTGATGTGCGAAAAACGCCCAAAGAACGGACACGTCGTGACTTTTTTTCAGTGGACTCACACTGAGTAAAAATCACGCACATGTCCGCACGGCCCCATAGACTAATATAGGTCCGTGCAACTCGCGTGCAAATCACGCGCGTTGCACGGACGTTTTTCCCGTTCGTCTGAATAAAGCCTTAGGCTGGATTCACACGATCGTGTGCTTTTTGCGCTTGCAAAAAACGCAACGTTTTGCGTGCGCAAAAGACACTTCACAGCTCCGTGCGGCAGCAGCATATGATGCGCGGCTGCGTGCTTTTCGCGCAGCCGCCATCATTATGACACTCCATTTGGATGTTTGTAAACAGAAAAGCACGTGGTGCTTTTCTGTTTTCATTCATCCTTTTGACTGCTGTTGCGCGAATCACGCTGTTCGCACGTTAGTGCTTCCGTGTGGCATGCGTGGTTTTGACTTCAATGGGTGCGTGATGAGCAAAAAACGCTCAAAGAACGGACATGTCGTGACTTTTGCGCAGCGGACACACGCTGAGTAAAAATCACGCACATGTCTGCACGGCCCCATAGACTGATATAGGTCCGTGCGACGCACATGAAAATCACGCGCGTTGCACGGACGTATATCCCATTCGTCTGAATAAGCCCTTAGAGATAATATTTGTGGGGAGAGCAACTTGATTATAAGGGTAGGAACACACAGGGCGGATACGTAAAGCCACACAGTGTATACGTCCTGAGAACCGCAGGGAATTTCACCTGAAAAACGGCACCAAATTTTGGTGCAGTTTTTTGGGCGGAAAGACTGCAGAAATAAATTTAAAAAAAAGCTAATACTCCCAGCCGTAGTCCCTCTCTCTCTCTGAGCGTAGCCCCGCCTCCTGCGATGACGCTGTAGTCCATGTGACAGCTGCAGCCTTTGATTGGCCTTTGATTGGCTGAAGCTGTCACAGGGGATGCATCGTCATCCCTGGAGGCGGGGCTACGCTCAGAACAGAATACGCATCGCTATGACTACGGCCGGGTGTATTACCTTTTTTTATCTCATTAGAGATTAACGATAAGCAAAGTTTTTATCATTGATCTTCTCCTTTGTGAACACTGAGCAAATATCATTATAATTGGTCAGAAACTGGTCAATCATGAAGATAATTGGCTCAACTAAATAGGCCTTTAATGGGGGTATATTCAGGCTTAGTGCCTAGGGCAGCGTGAGATGTAAATACGGCCCTGCTAAAGACGCAGATACTATTGATCTACTAGGCTGGTGGTTCCCAACATGAGGTTCCCATGAGAACCCTCCACGGGTGCCGCGACACTGCTCTGGACAACTGCCACGGACGATAGCACCCCCCCCCCCCCCCCCGACTAAATGGACAGAGACGTCAGGGGCTTCTCCTGGAGTGGAATCCCCGGTCACAGCGTCGGCAATGCTGAGGACAGGGATTCCGCTTCAGGAGTTAGTTGCCTCTGATGTCACTGTTCATATATGGACAAAGACATCAAGCACTCCGTCAAGGAGCGGAATCCCCAGCCACAGGGAGCTACAGTGGCGCTATCTACAGGAAGGGAGTGCTACCTACATGGGGGCTGTGTGGCACTACCTACACGGGTGTGTGTGGCACTACAATGGATCTGTGTGGCACTACCTACAAGGGTGTGTGTGGCACTACAAGGGATCTGTGTGGCACTACCTACAAGGGGGGGATTTGTGGCACTAATTACTAGGGTGCACAATGCATCGAAACTTCGATACTGTTTCAATACTGTGCATCCCCAAATGGTTCGAGCCACACAGCTAAGTATAGTAATACATGATGAATGAGAGCGGGGCTGCGGCTGTGTAATACAGCCATTGCCCCGCTCCTGAGTCCTGACAAGTGCGCGCCGCGAGGATGATGCGATGCGGCCAGCGCTGCACTAATGAGCGGCGGCACTGAAAACAGAACATGGCGGCCGCACTGCTCACCTCATGCTGACCGCGTGTGCACTTAATGTCAGGAGCGGGGCAATGACTGTATTACACAGCCGCAGCCCCGCTCTATAACGGCGGAGATCAGAGAAACCGCTCATCTCCGCCGCTATTCTCCTGAATGATGCGATCAAAGCTGACTGCAGCATTCAGGGGAAAGTGAGGAGGGGGGATGCCCCTGGATCGCGTCACAGGGAATTCCTGTGACGTGATCGAGGGCCATACCATACATGGGCAGACAGCCCGGGGTCTATTGAAGGACCCCAGGGCTGTCCTACCATATTTCCTGTTGTTTAGGGCATACTGAGGTATGTCCTAACAACTGCCTGCGTACTATCCGTCCAGAGGCCAATGTACTGGCATATCTCTGATATATGCCAGTATATTAAAATTTAAAGATGAAGTAAAAACATAAAGTAATGTTACATTTAAAAAAATACACATACGCCTTTTTTTTTGCAATAAACATTAAAATAAGTCTCAATACATAAAATACACATATTCGGTCTTGGCGCGCCCGTAATAACCTGCACAACTATTTTTTGCGTCATTTATGATGTGTACGCTGTAAAAAAAAAACAAAAAAAACTTCTTTCACTTATTAATGTGAGGCACGAGGTGTGATGAATTTAACCTCCATGTGCCTCAAATTAATAGTAATTAACCCCATCATGTACCTCACACATTAACCCATTATGACTGAGAAACATGATAATTACTATTAATGTGAGGCAAATGGAGGTTAAATTCAGCATCACACCTCGCGCCTCACATCAGAAAATGGAAGAACTTTTTTTATTACTGTTGGCAAAGTATCGTTTTGGTATCGAAATCGCAAATACTACACGAAGTATCGGTATTGAAGTCCAAATTCAGGTATCGTGACATCCCTACTACCTACAAAGGGGCTGTGTGGCACTACCTACAAGAGGGCTGTGTGGCACTACCTACAGGGGGCTGTGTGGCACTACCTACAGGGGGCTGTGTGGCACTACCTACAGGGGGCTGTGCAGCAAGGGGGCTGTGTGGCATGACCTGCAAGGGGGCTGTGTGGCACGACCTACAAGGGGGCTGTGTGACACTATCTACAGGGGGCTGTGTCGTACTATCTACAGGGGGCTGTGTGGCACTACCTACAAGAGGGCTGTGTGGCACGACCTACAAGGGGGCTGTGGCACGACCTACAAGGGGGTTGTGTGGTACTATCTACAGGGGGCTGTGTGGCACTACCTACAGGGGGCTGTGTGGCACGACCTACAAGGGGGCTGTGCAGCAAGGGGGCTGTGTGGCACGACCTACAAGGGGGCTGTGTGGCACGAACTACAAAAGGGCTTTGTGGCTCTACCTACAAGAGGGCTGTGTGGCACTACCTACAGGGGGCTGTGTGGCGCTACCTACAGGGGGCTGTGCAGCAAGGGGGCTGTGTGGCACGACCTACAAGGGGGCTGTGTGGCACGACCTACAAGGGGGCTGTGTGGCACGACCTACAAGGGGGCTGTGTGACACTATCTACAGGGGGCTGTGTAGTACTATCTACAGGGGGCATCTGTGAGTGGCGGGCTGATTTTCATTTTACTGTGAGTGGGGGGCTGATGGTCGTTTTACTGTGAGTGGGGGGCTGATGGTCGTTTTACTGTGAGTGGGGGCTGATGGTCGTTTTACTGTGAGTGGGGGGCTGATGGTCGTTTTACTGTGAGTGGGGGGCTGATGGTCGTTTTACTGTGAGTGGGGGGCTGATGGTCGTTTTAGGGTATGTTCACACGGCAGCCTCCGTTATGGATGAAATTACGGAGCTGTTTTCAGGAGAAAACAGCTCCGGAATTTCAGCCGTAATGGCATGTGCAGGCGCTTTTCGCTGCGTCCATGACGGACGTAATTGGAGCTGTTTTTCCATGGAGTCCAGGGAAAACGGATCCAATTACGTCTCAAGAAGTGACAGGCACTTCTTTGACGCGTCTTTTTTAAAAATGACCGTCGGCACAGAACATCGTAAGACCCATTCAAATGAATGGGCAGATGTTTGCCGGCGCTTTTGAGCCGCATTTTCGGACGTAATTCGGGGCTAAAACGCCCGAATTACGTCCGTAAATAGTGTGTGTGAACCCAGCCTTACTGTGAGTGGAGGGGCTGATGGTTATTTCACTGTGAGTGGGGGGGCTGATGGTTATTTCACTGTGAGTGGGGGGCTGATGGTTATTTCACTGTGAGTGGAGGGGCTGATGGTTATTTCACTGTGAGTGGAGGGGCTGATGGTTATTTCACTGTGAGTGGGGGGGCTGATGGTTATTTCACTGTGAGTGGGGGGCTGATGGTTATTACTGTGAGTGGGGGGGCTGATGGTTATTTCACTGTGAGTGGGGGGCTGATGGTTATTACTGTGAGTGGGGGGGCTGATGGTTATTTCACTGTGAGTGGGGGGCTGATGGTTATTACTGTGAGTGGGGGGGCTGATGGTCTTCAAGTGGTTTCCACCTCTGACCTCCAATTGAAATTAATAGTAGGAAGAAAATAGATGTGGCGCTCGTTTGGATCTTTTTTTGCTGCGTCTTTTGCATTCGCTTCAACGGCTTAAAAAAAAAACGCAAAAAAAACCCCATCAAATAACGCTGTCAATTCAAAAGCAGATTTTTTCTGCCTTACAAAAAAACGCTGTGTGAACATACCCTAAGAATGTAGTGCTTATTTTTAGCTATTTTCTGTCTTTCTCTAAACAATTTTTGGTATTTCTTTTTTCCAGGGGTGGCTCAAGTGCGAAAAGGTTGGGAAACTCTGTAGCAGGGTACAGGGGCGCCTGCAGCCTATGAGGCGCAGGGACAGGATCCCTGCGCAGTTGGCGTGATGACATCTCTGGATCAAGCCGGCCTATGCAAGGATCCTGTCAGGTGGAGGTGGGGGGCAGTATGGCACTGCCTACAAGGGGGAGGTGGGGGGCTGTATGGCACTGTCTACAAGGGGGATGTGGGGGCTGTATGGCACTGTCTACAAGGGGGATGTGGGGGCTGTATGTCACTCTCTACAAGGGGGATGTGGGGGCTGTATGTCACTTTCTATAATGGGGAGGTGGGTGCTGTATGACATTGTCTACAAGGGGGCGGTGGGGGGCACTGTGTACAAGAGGGAGGTGGGGCTGTATGACACTACAAGGGGCAGGTGGGGGCTGTATGGCACTGTCTACAAGGAGGAGGTGGGGGATTATGGCACTGTCTACAGGGAGGCTGTACGGCACAATCTACAGGGGGCACTTTCTACTAGGGGGGCTGTGGGGGCATTATACTCTGGAGGACATCATACTGTGTAGGGGCACTACAGGGGGCAATATAATGTGTGTGGCACTTAGGGGGCATAACACTGTGTGGGCACAATTAGAGGACAAAATACTGTGTCCTTGAAGGCGTTATAATATATTACATTATTAAATATTATTATTATACTGTGTGTGGGGCACTAAAGGGGCATTACACTGTGTGGGGGCACTATATAGGGTATTATACTGTGGGGAGGAATTATGCTTTTTTTATGGGGCATTTTTTATAATGGTGTGGGGCGCCGAAAGATAATTTCGCACGGGGCGCCATCTACCCTAAGGCCGGCCCTGGATGCCATAGACTTTTTACGTCGCGGCATCGGAATAAGTAAACAGAGCAGGGAGCTGTCAGATCTCCCTGCTCTCCGCTGCTAGAGGCAGCTGAGGGCTGGGGGCGTCCCTGCTCTGCCGGGTGAGATCGATATTAGTATCGATCTCACCCGTTTAACCCCTCAGATGCGGTGCACAATAGCGTGCACCGCATCTGAGTGGTTTTGGAGAGAGGGAGGGAGCTCCCTCTCTCTCCCACCGACACCCAGCGATACGATTGCCGAGTGTCTGTGTCTCCAATGGCAGCCGGGGGTCTAATAAAGGCCCCCAGGTCTGCCTGGAGTGAATGCCTGCTAGATCATGCCGCAGGCAGGACCTAGCAGATGCCTGTCCGTGTTAAACTGCCAGGCAGTAATACACTGCAATACAAAAGTATTGCAGTGTATTATAAATGCGATCGCAGAATCGCATATTATTGTCCCCTAATGGGACTAGCAAAAAAGTGAAAAAAAAGTTTAATAAAGTTAATTTAAAAAAAATGTGAAAAAAAATGAAAAACCCAGCTTTTCCCCTTACAAACTGCTTTACTATTAAAAAAACAAAATAAAGTTAAAAAGTTACACATATTTGGTATCGCCGCGTCCGTAACGACCCCGACTATAAATCTATTACATTATTTAACCCGCACGGCGAACGCCGTAAAAAAATTTAATAAAAAACTATGGAAAAATTGCTGTTTTCTGCGAATACTGACTTTAAAAAAATGTGATAAAAAGTGATCAAAAAGTCGCATCTTCTCCAAAATGGTACCAATAAAAACTACAAGTCGCCCCGCAAAAAAAAAGCCCTCATACAACCGCATCGGCGAAAAAATAAAAACGTTACGGCTCTTCAAATATGGAGACACAAAAACAAATAATTTTGAAAAAAAAGCGTTTTTCCTGTGTAAAAGTAGGAAAACATACAAAATCTATACAAATTTGATATCGTTGCAATCGTAACAACCCGCTGAATAAAGTTATTGTGTTATTTATATCACACGGTAAACGGCGTAGATTTAAGACGCGAAAAAGAGTGCCGAAATTTCAGGGTTTTTTTCTATTCCCCCCAAATGAAAGTTAATAAAAGTTAATCAATAAATAATATGTCCCCCAAAATGGTGCTATTAAAAAATACAACTTGTCCCGCAAAAAACAAGACCTTATACAGCGATGTCGACGCAAAAATAAAAAGGTTATAGCTCTTGGAATGCGACGATGGAAAAACTTAAAAAATGGCTTGGTCATTAAGGTCTAAAATAGGCTGGTCATTAAGGGGTTAAGGACGCAGCCTAGTTTGGGCATTAAGGCTCAGAGGCCATTTTTCAAATCTGACATATTTCACTTTATGTGGTAATAACGTCGGAATGCTTAAACCTATCCAAGCGATTCTTAGATGTTATCTCGTGACACATTGGGCTTTATGTTCGTGGTAAAATTTGGACGATATTTTCAGTGTTTATTGGTGAAAATTTGCAAAATTTAGAGAAAATTTATAAAAAATAGAATTTTTCAGAATTTAAATGCATCTGCTTGTAAAACAGACGGTTATACCACCCACAATAGTCACTAGTTCACATTTCCCATATGTCTACTTTAGATTGGCATCGTTTTTTGAACATTCTTTTATTTTTCTTGGACGTTACAAGGCTTAGAACATAAACAGCAATTTCTCATATTTTTAAGAAAATTTCAAAAGCCTTTTTTTTAAGGTACCTGTTCAGTTCTGAAGTGGCTTTGAGGGGCCTATGTATTAGAAACCCTGATAAAACACCCCATTTTAAAAACTAGACCCCTCAAAGTATTCAAAACAGCATTTAGAAAGTTTATTTAACCCTTTAGGCATTTCACAGAAATTAATGCAAAGTACTATTTTTCTTGCTGAATTTCAATTGTATTCATTTTTTTTCTGTAACACAGAAGGTTTTACCAGAGAAACACTACTAAATATGTATTGTCCAGATTCTGCAGTTTTTAGA
The DNA here is from genome assembly GCF_050947455.1 of Rhinoderma darwinii. Taxonomy (NCBI): domain Eukaryota; kingdom Metazoa; phylum Chordata; class Amphibia; order Anura; family Rhinodermatidae; genus Rhinoderma; species Rhinoderma darwinii. The sequence goes on along the minus strand of NW_027461852.1, from coordinate 46,344 downwards.
AATGTCCCACATGTGGCCCTACTGCGCTCGTGGACTAAAACACAAGCCCCAGAAGCAAAGAAGCCCCTAGTGCATTTTGAAGCCTCTTTTTTTATTAGAATATATTTTAGGCATCATGCCAGGTTTGAAGAGGTGTTGAGGTGACAAAACAGAAGGAATCCCACAAAAGTGACCCCATTTCAGAAACTACACCCCTCAAGGAATTCATTTATGGTTGTTGTTACCATTTTGACCACACAGTTTTTTCACAGCCCCTATTTGAATTGGGCTGTGAAATTAAAAAAATGACATTTTTTTCCAATAAGATGTATTTTATGTTAAAATTCTTATTTTCACAGGGAACAAAATACCCCATTTTGTTGCCCAATTTCTCCTGAGTGCAGCAATACCCCATTTGTGGTGATAAACTGCCGTTTGGGCCCATGGGAGGGCTCAGAAGGGAAGGAGCGCTGTGTGTTCTTTGGAGTGCAGGTTTTGCTGGATTGGATTTCGGGTGCCATGTCGCATTTGCAGAGCCCCAGAGCTATCAAAGCAATGGAAACCCACCAGAAGTGACCCCATTTTGAAAACTACACCCCTCTAGGATTTAATTGATCGGTGTTGTGACCATTTAGACCCCCATAGTTTCATCACAGAACTTATTTGAATTGGGCTGGGAATTTAAAAAAAATATAATTTTTTCCAATAATGTTTTTTTTTAGCTCAAAATATATTATTTTCACAAGAAATTTGTCCTGAGTGCGGCAATGCCAAATTTGTGGTGATAAACTGACATTTGGGCTCATGGGAGGGCTCAGAAGGAAAGGACCACCATTTGGCCTACTGGGGATTTTCTAGTGCGAAGTCATGTAGGCAGAAGCCCCTGAGGTCCCAGTACAGTTGAAACCTCTGAGAAGTGACCCAATTTTAAAAACTACACCCCTTAAGGCATTCATCTAGAGGTGTAGTGAGACCTACACCCCATAAACTGTAATGTGGGTTCTCCCGGGTATGGCAATACCCTACATGTGGCTGTTATCAGCTGCCTGGGCACACAGCAGGGCTCAGAGGGGAAAGATGAGGGGGATAAGCTGTGCGGAGTGCATCAGGGTAAGTAAAACTGGGGTAGATTAAAAATCAAGGGATGTATGATACAGTTTGAAACACTCTTTCATACGGAGCCTTAGTTTTTCGGGACACGTGTCACATTGATATATTGTGTCCTCCCTTATCCCCCTCTTATAGCAGACTTTGCACCTCTTTTGACTTTTCCCTTTCTTGCCAGTTTGGGGAACTTCTCCTGGAAAGTGTTGCCCTGGTACGATGTGTGTGGCCCCGCTTCCAGAAGTACTGGGTGCCCCCCCCACCTTCCTGGTCCCTAAAGATTAGGTTCTTGATAACCACCTCTTGAAATTCCAGGAAAGTTCCCCTCTGGCCTGCACATCGATGTAGCACGTACGCATTGTACAATGCCATCTGTATGATGTGCCCGGCCAGCTTCTTATACCACACCGCATGGCGCTGTAGGGCTTCAGGACTTGATCTGACAAGTCCACCCCTCCCATGTACCTATTGAAGCCCAGGATGCAGTCTGGTTTGGGGGTCTCTGTACTGGTACCTCATCCTGGTACATGGGTACTGGTGTGGCATCTCTCTTGTCTAGAAGAGGCTGGACGCAGCTGCAGGCTTGAGGGAAGCCGACATGACCGTCCTGGTAGGGAAAGGGTTAATGTTAAGAGGTGAGGGAAAGGTGAAGGAGCTGAAGGAGGGACGGGGAGGAGCTAGGGGGGACGGGGGGGCCGTTACTGCGCTTCCCGCTGTTTCTCGGCATTGAGCCGGAAGCAGCGGGAGGAGTAATACACAAGAAGCAAAGCTCCCCGTTGCCCGGTTTTTTAGTATGGCAGAGGCCCTGATTTTAGAGCGGCTGCGTGCCGCTGCTGTGCACCACGGTCCCGGATGGCTGGAGGAGACCGTGGCTGCATTAACGCGGATCCCGGACGCCGTTTCGCCACGTCGGGCACGGCGTTCGGGGTCTGTTGTAAGGGACAGGCTCCCCTCCCCCGGCCCCCCTACGAGCATGGCTATGGCGGCGGGGGGGGAGTCGGCAACAACCGCTCCTGCGCTGGGCAGGCAGAGAGCGGTAGCAGGGGTGACGGCGATGCAGGCTGTGTCGACCCGTCCCTCTCGGCGGTCCCGACCTCCAGAGCGCCTGAGTCCGGAGGTAGTCCCGCGGACACGGCGTCGCAGAGGGAGCCCGATCCCGGACGCTGCAGGCCAGGCAGCTGGGAGGACCGCCCCTTCCCAGGCCCTGCGTCCTGGCAGGAATCCCAGGCCGCGACGGGGTCCGGCGGTAAGCAGGGAGTCGCAGGCCGGGCTCCCTGTCACCCCTCCCCCATCAGATGGAAGATGTCGAGAGCAAGGTACGGCCGCCCCGCATGGTGATGTTCCGGCCAGGGGGCAGGCTTCGTCAGGATCGTCTAGACGGACGACTAGATCTGCAGCGACGTCGAGGCAACAGGTCCGGTCGGAAGTCTGGGTCCCGGTCCATCGGTCAGCGCGTCCTCATCCCCTTTCCGAAGAGGTCGTTGGGAGGGACAGTCGTCGGCGAGAGAAGAACTGGAGGAAGGTGAACTGGACGTCTATCGTCGAGGTCAGGATGGTCCGGCTGACGGGAACACAGCGCCTGTGCAGCCCGGTGAGTGTATAACTCCATTATTGTCTTATCCAGCGATTTTTATGTCGGGTGTCGGCGGGGGGGCTGCTAGCATAGCATCGGGGGCCGGTAGTGGCGCGGGCGGACGCGACGGAGCGGGTTTGGCAGATTTAGTGGGTTGCTTACGGGAGCTGGTGGGGCGCCTGGATAGGGCCGCGGCGCCGGTAGTAACGGAAGTGTCCCCTGCGGTAGTTTGGGAAGGCCCCAGGGAAGTGGGATCGTTGCAGGCGCGTCCTGTGGTGGCGGTTAGAGAGGCGGTCGCGGTGTCGGTGCAGACTGAGGCACAGAAGGACGGCGATCGAGTGCGCATGGACGATCGTGCTCGGGGGGAGGTGTATGTTTGTTTTGAGGGTCCGTTGGGGGCGCATTTAAAGCAGGAGGTGCGTGATCGGATCTGGAAAGATGAATATGTTGAAATTTTTTCTCTCTTGCCGCTGGCTAAATTCAATTTGGATAAGAGCAAGCGGGATGAGAGTAAAAAGGACGAGGAGGAACGGCGGCGGTATAGGCTTATCCCGCAGACGTTCGTTAATTGGTCGCAGGCGTTCGCCATATTGGCTAGTGTGATAGGGGAAAAGGCGCCGGAAAATTGTTCGGCGTTATTTTGTTATTTTGATGCTATTGGGGAGGCTCATAGGGCGTATGGGGGTCAGGCGTGGCTGCGATATGATGAGCAATTCCGTCAGCGGAAGGCGGTTCGGCCGGCGATTCGGTGGGACCAGAAGGATATTGCTCTCTGGTTACGGGTTACGGCTCCGGTTAGGCAGCCCTTTCCCGGGAGCGGTGGCCAGGGAGGCCAGACTAGTCAGAGTGGACCAAGCGGCGGGGGAAAGGCGGGGTTTTGCTGGCAATTCAATGAAGGCCAGTGCAAGTTCGGGGCCACGTGCAAGTTCAAGCACGTGTGCTCCGAGTGTAATGGGGCATCACACGGGGCGGCAAAATGTCTGCGGAAAAAGAGGTCCGGGAACCAGCACGGGGCTGGTCAAGGGGGTGTCGCCGGTGAGGGTGGAAAGGATGGCCCCTTATCTAAATGAGTATCCGGATAGGGCGGCAGCTAAGTTGCTTTATGAAGGGTTTAGTGTTGGTTTTGTTATTCCTCCGCCTCCTTATGAGGTTCCGGTTACGCGGAGAAATTTAAAATCGGCTTACTTGCATGCGGAAGTCGTGTCGGAAAAGTTGTTAAAAGAAGTTTCGTTGGGGCGCATGTCGGGGCCATTTGTGGAGTCGCCGGTGAAAGATTTAGTTGTGTCCCCTTTGGGTATTGTCCCTAAACGCGAGCCCGGAAAGTTTCGTTTGATTCAACATTTATCGTATCCCAAAGGTTCGTCGGTAAATGACGGGATTGATCACGAGTTGTGTTCCGTAGTTTATACCTCATTTGATAAGGCGGTGGGGTTAGTGCGGGCTGCGGGTCCGGGGGCGCTGCTAGCAAAAACCGACATCGAGGCGGCGTTCAGGTTGTTGCCGGTGCATCCAGAAAGCCAACGGCTGTTGGGTTGTTTTTGGAATGGGGCCTTTTACGTGGATCGGTGCCTTCCGATGGGGTGTTCTCTTTCTTGTGCATACTTCGAGGCGTTTAGTAGCTTCGTGGAGTGGGTAACGAGGGGAGTATCCGGGGTCGATTCGTTGATCCATTACTTAGATGATTTTTTGTGCGTTGGCCCGGGGGGTTCGCCGGTTTGCGGTAACTTGCTTCATGCCCTGCAGAAGGTGGCGAGGGATTTTGGGATCCCTTTGGCGCCGGAAAAAACGGAGGGCCCGGTAGCGACGATTTGTTTCTTGGGAATCGAAATTGACTCGGTGGCAATGGAGTGTCGGCTCCCGGCGGATAAGCTGGGTTCTTTGAGGCTGGAGGTGCGACGGGCTTGTAGAAGGAAGAAAATGTCGCTGAGGGAGCTTCAGTCGCTGCTGGGGAAGTTGAATTTCGCCTGCCGGATTATGCCGATGGGGAGGGTGTTTGGTAGAAGGTTGGCGGCGGCAACGGCGGGAGTGCGGGCGCCGCATCATTTTGTGAGGCTCAAGGAGGAGCACCGAGCTGATCTTCAGGTTTGGGATGACTTCTTGGGCCAGTACAATGGTCGCTCGCTATGGATGGCCCCAGCGCAGGATACGAGTGATCTGAATATTTTCACGGATGCGGCTGGGGCGGGTGGCTTTGGAGCTTACGGGGGAGGTCCGTGGTGCGCAGGTCAATGGCCGGCTAGCTGGGTGTCCAGTGGATTGACGCGGAATCTGGCCCTGCTCGAGCTGTTTCCCATCGTGGTGGCGGCTACCATTTGGGGGGACAGGCTCAGGGATAAGAAGGTCCGTTTTTACTGCGACAACATGGGGGTGGTGCTTGCCATTAATAACATCACGGCGTCCTCTCCTCCGGTAGTTCAATTGTTGCGACATTTAGTGTTGGTGTGTTTGTCGCTGAACGCGTGGGTGGTGGCGGTGCATGTCCCGGGTGTACGGAATTGTGTTGCTGATGCTCTTTCTCGCTCGCAGTGGGACCGGTTTCGGCAATTGGCCCCGGGAGCGGAACGTCTCGGTTTGGCGTGTCCGGATCATCTATGGGATCTGGTATCGGTCCCGTAGAGCAGCTGTTACAAAGGTCTTTGGCGCGCACGACGTGGAGGGCTTATGCTGCTTGTTGGAGGCAGTGGGAGGAGTGGGTAAGAGAGTTGGGTGATGTTAATACGGATAGAGACAGGTTGGTGGCACTTTTGTATTGGTTAGGGGATGCCTGGGAGGGGGGGTTTTCAGTAGCGAAGGTGAACCGGTTTATATCCGCGGTGGCGTTTGGGCTTAAGTTGCGGGGCTTGCGGGATGTATCGAAGGAATTTCTGGTATCGCAGGCTTTGAAGGGGTTGCGCAGAGGTAGGGTGGAGGCGGATAGTAGAAGGCCGGTGTCGTTTGCTTTGCTGGGCTTGTTGGGCGGTTCATTGGCATCGGTATGTCGTTCTTCAGATGAAATAGATTTGTTTCGGTTGGCTTTCTCGTTGGCGTTCTTCGGAGCATTTAGAATAGGTGAGTTGGTGTCGCCAAGTACTAAACAGGCAGGGGGGCTGAGATCTGGGGAGGTGAGCCTTTTTGCAGATCGGTTGGAGGTATGGTTGCGTAGATCAAAAACTGACCAATTAGGGAAGGGAAAACTGATAGTTTTGTTCGCTCTCCCGGGGTCGGTCATGTGCCCAGTAGAGTGCATGCGGGGTTTTACAAAAAACAGGGGGTCTCCAGATTTGCCTTTGTTACGTCATGTGGACGGGTCGTTCTTGTCCAGGTTTCAGTTTGGAGCTGTTTTTAAAAAATGTTTGACGGCGGTTGGGGTTGCGGCAGGCTCATATTCATCTCATTCCTTCCGGATTGGCGCAGCAACGGAAGCAGGGCGCTGGGGGTTGGATGATGAGGGGGTGAGGCGTATTGGTCGTTGGGAGTCAAAAAGGTTTAAGTCCTATGTCCGCCCCCATATGTTGTAATTTTGTTGTTTATGCTTGCAAATGTTATATGGTGGTGCCTAACTGTGTTTTCCGTTTCAGATTCGCCTCCTTGTCTGGTGTGGTTGATGGGTCATTCGTACGTGCACTGGGGGGCTTTGAGGGCGGACGTCCGCCCGGATGGTCGCCAGTTGCGCATTCCGCGACAGGATGCGGTTGTGCATTGGCTGGGGTTTAGAGGTATGTCGTGGAACAGGGTGTTGGCGGAATTCCAGACATATGTGCGGCTTGATAGGGTTCCGGAGGTTTTAGTGTTGCACGTGGGTGGGAATGACTTAGGAGTCCGCCCTTTTCGTGAGTTGGTGCGGGATATCAAACATGATTTGTTGTGTTTGTGGGTATCTTATCCCAAGTTGGTGGTAGTGTGGTCGGACATAGTCCCAAGGAAGCATTGGCGGTTAGCTAGATCGGTGGAGAGAGTCAATAAGGCTCGGATAAAAGTTAACCGGGCGGTGTCCCGTTTTGTGGCAAAGAACGGGGGCATTTGCGTGAGGCATAGGGATTTGGAGTCAGGATTGGGGAATTTCTGGAGGAGTGACGGGGTTCATCTGACCGAGGTTGGCATTGATATTTGGAGCTTGGCTATAGCAGAAGGCATAGAAAGGGCGGTGGTGGTGTGGAGGAACTCACAGGCTTAAGGTGGTCAAGGCCTGTTTCGCGGTGGCGGGGGGAGTCCTTGAGGCCAGTCAGTACAAAATGGTGGGGGGGTCGCATCGGGGGTATGCGTCCCCCAAAAAAGGTACATGGTTGAAGACTTCATCGGGTGTTATCCCTTTGAAGTGGTCTTCTGGTAGAAGGTATGTCACTTGAAGGCTTCATCGGGTGTTATCCCTTTGAAGTGGACTTCTAGTGGTCGGTATATCACTTGAGGGCTTCAACGGGTGTTATCCCCTTGAAGTGGACTTCTAGTGGTTGGAGCCATCTGCAGAGGTGAACGGTGCTTCCGAGCTGGTTTACGGCTGGAGGTAATTAGTGGTTTGCAGATGGCTAATTCGGTGTGTTCTTGAAAGGAACATCTGAAGGGGCTTCAAGGACTTCCTCTGCTCGGGTTAATGTTAACGTTTAATTGTTATTTATGATTCTGACCCATGTTGGGTCATGTGAATTATTAGGAGGAATTCTCTGGTGGATTCCTAACTAGTTATCCGAATGTTTCGGATTTAAATTGTTTTTATAAAACTGTGAAATTAATAAACGGCTGCTGTGGCCATTTCACATCCAACCTCGGTGTCATGTGTCGTTACTAAATGGGGGTGGGGGATAGTATGGTTTAAGGTTAACACACGACTCTACCTAGGCAGGTCAAGAAGAGGCTGGACGCAGCTGCAGGCTTGAGGGAAGCCGACATGACCGTCCTGGTAGGGAAAGGGTTAATGTTAAGAGGTGAGGGAAAGGTGAAGGAGCTGAAGGAGGGACGGGGAGGAGCTAGGGGGGACGGGGGGGCCGTTACTGCGCTTCCCGCTGTTTCTCGGCATTGAGCCGGAAGCAGCGGGAGGAGTAATACACAAGAAGCAAAGCTCCCACCCTCCCACCCTTGTTTTGTTACTCCTTAGGTCTTCTGTACGTCCGTATATGAGCGTTGTGTTTTATTTTGTGTGTTTATTTAACATGTTTTTCTTTTTTCCGGAGTAGGTTCTGTTGTCATGGCAGCTGGCGGGGGGAGTCCTTGAGGCCAGTCAGTACAAAATGGTGGGGGGGTCGCATCGGGGGTATGCGTCCCCCAAAAAAGGTACATGGTTGAAGACTTCATCGGGTGTTATCCCTTTGAAGTGGTCTTCTGGTAGAAGGTATGTCACTTGAAGGCTTCATCGGGTGTTATCCCTTTGAAGTGGACTTCTAGTGGTCGGTATATCACTTGAGGGCTTCAACGGGTGTTATCCCCTTGAAGTGGACTTCTAGTGGTTGGAGCCATCTGCAGAGGTGAACGGTGCTTCCGAGCTGGTTTACGGCTGGAGGTAATTAGTGGTTTGCAGATGGCTAATTCGGTGTGTTCTTGAAAGGAACATCTGAAGGGGCTTCAAGGACTTCCTCTGCTCGGGTTAATGTTAACGTTTAATTGTTATTTATGATTCTGACCCATGTTGGGTCATGTGAATTATTAGGAGGAATTCTCTGGTGGATTCCTAACTAGTTATCCGAATGTTTCGGATTTAAATTGTTTTTATAAAACTGTGAAATTAATAAACGGCTGCTGTGGCCATTTCACATCCAACCTCGGTGTCATGTGTCGTTACTAAATGGGGGTGGGGGATAGTATGGTTTAAGGTTAACACACGACTCTACCTAGGCAGGTCATGTACGTGACACACAATATGTTGCTGCTAGAATGTGCCCCGCTCTCTCCCCTACTGAGTGTTTACCCAAGCAGAGTCTTAGGGAGGCCTTTCAGATTTCTTCTAGCAGTGCCGCATGCCGCAGGACTTCTGGAAGCGAGGCAGTTGAAGAGTGGGACGCTGGTATAAAAATTATCCAGGTAGAGGTGGTAACCCTGGTCCAGCAGTGGGTGCACCAAATCCCACACAATTTTTGCATTAACTCCCAGTAAGGGGGGGCATTCTGGGGGCTGAGTACTGGTGGCCTTTCCTTCATATATCCTAAATCTGTAGGTATACCCTGATGCACTCTCGCAGCTTATACATCTTCACGCCATACCTTGCCCTCTTACCCGGCAGGTACTGGCGGAATTGAACCCTCCCTTTAAAATGTACCAGGGACTCATCAATAGAAATACACTTCTCGGGGGTGTATGCTTGGGAAAACCGGGCACTGAAACGGTCTAATAGGGGTCTCCGTTTATACAAACGGTCAAAACTGGGGTCATCTTGGAGTGGGCAATGCTCATTAGGAGAAGCGAAGTATTGACTCATTTTTTATCTTTTTTTAGGTCCCAGTTCAGTTCTGAAGTTGCTTTGAGGGGCCCATATATTAGAAACCCCTATCAAACACCCCATTTTAGAAACTAGACCCCTCAAAGTATTCAAAACAGCATTTAGAAAGTTTATTAACCCTTTAGGTGTTTCACAGGAATTTAGAGCAAAGTAGACGTGAAATTTACATATTTATTTTTGTCAGAAAATCCTCTTTATACCATTTTTTTTATAACACAAAAGGATTTATCAGAGAAACACAACTCAATACGTATTGCCCAGATTCTGCAGTTTATAGAAATATCCCACATGTGGCCCTAGTGCGGTAATGGACTGAAGCGCCGGCCTCCGAAGCAAAGGAGCACCTAGAGGGTTATGAGTCCTCCTTTTTATTAGGCACCATGTCCGGTTTGAAGAGGTCTTGTGGTGCCAAAACATTTGGAACCCCCCAAAAGTGACCCCCATTTGGAAACTAGACCCCTTGAGGAATCCATTGCAGTTTTCTTGGGGCGCATGCGACTTTTTGATCGGTTTTTATTCTATTTTTAGGTGGCGTGGTGACTAAAAAACAGCAATTCTACTATTGTTTTTTTGTTCTATTTTTTTTCCAGCGTTCACCGTGCGCTATAAATGACATATTCACTTTATTCTGCGGGGCGATACGATTACGGCGATACCAGATGTTTATAGTTTCTGCAGCGTTCACCGTGCGCTATAAATGACACATTCACGTTATTCTGCGGGGCGATACGATTACGGCGATACCAGATGTTTATAGTTTTTTTATGTCTTATGGCGTTTGCACAATAAAATACGTTTTGTAAACAATCATTCACTTTTTGTGTTCCTTATTCTAAGAGCCAGAACGTTTTTATTTTTCCATCAATAAAGCCGTGCGAGGACTTATTTTTTGCGTAACGAACTGTAGTTTCCATCAGGACCATTTTTCGGTACATGCGACTTTTTGATCTCTTTTTATTCCATTTTTTGGGAGGTGAAGTGACCAAACAATTGTTATTGTGGTACGGTTTATTATTATTTTATTTTACGGCGTTCACCGTGCGGGATAAATAACGAAATAATTTTGTAGTTCAGGCCGTTACGGACGCGGCGATACCAATTATGTATAGTTTATTTGTTTGTTTATATATTTTTATTAATAATAAAGGACTGATAAGGGAAAAAGGGGGATTTTTACTTTTATTACTTTTAAATCTTTTATTTTCTTATTTTTACACAACTTTTTTTAACTTTTTTTTTACTTTATTACTTTGTCCCACTAGGGGACTTGAGGGCAGGAGGCCCTGATCGCTATTCTAATACACTGCACTACATGCGTAGTGCAGTGTATCAGAGCTGTCAGCTACTCACTGACAGCAAGCATAGTGGGTCCTGACGTTGTCAGAACCCACTAGGCTTCCGTCTATGGCATAGCCGGACGCCATTGTTTGGTGTCCGGTTGCCATAGTTACAATCGCCGGCCGCTATCGTGTAGTAGGCCGGCGATTGTAGCTTAACCCCTAAAAAGCCGCGATCCCTATTGAACGCGGCTTTTAAGGGGTTAATCAGCGGGGACACAGCGATCGGTCGCTGCTGTAGGAGCTGTGACAGCTGCTGAACAAGACAGCAACGTCACAGCTCCTGTATGTGTCGGGAGGACGGCCGAAATGACCGTTACTCCCGAGACGTACTATTAGGTCATGAAGTGAGAACGATACAGCTGCCATGACCTAATAGTACGTCCAGGAGCGGGAAGGGGTTAAGGACATTCACAGTGCAACGAAATACCACATTGCCCTCATAATATATGACAGCCACAGTGCCTCCATACCAGTGCCAACCACAGTGCTCCCACAGCAGTGCCAAGTACAGTGTTCCCATAACAGTGCCAACCACAGTGCTCCCATAACACTGCCATCCAGTGCTCCCATAAAAGTGCCAACGAGGGCTCCCATAACTGCCAGCTAAAGTGCTCCCATAACAGTGACAGCCAGTGTTCCCTTAACAGTGCCAACCACAGTACTCCCATAACAGTGCCAACCAGTACTCCCATAACAGTGCCAGCTACAGTGCTCCCATAACAGTGCCATCCAGTGCTCCCTTAACAGTGCCAACCACAGTGCTCCCATAACAGTGCCAACCAGTACTCCCATAACAGTGCCAGCTACAGTACTCCCATAACAGTGCCAGCCACAGTGCTCCCATAACAGTGCCAGCCACAGTGCTCCCATAACAGTGCCAGCCACAGTGCTCCCATAACAGTGCCAACCAGTGCTCCCATAACAGTGCCAACCAGTGCTCCCATAACAGTGCCAACCACAGTGCTCCCATAACAGTGCCAACCACAGTGCTCCCATAACAGTGCCAGCCACAGTGCTCCCATAACCGTGCCAGCCACAGTGCTCCCATAACCGTGCCAGCCACAGTGCTCCCATAACAGTGCCAGCCACAGTGCTCCCATAACAGTGCCAGCCACATTGCTCCCATAACCGTGCCAGCTACAGTGCTCCCATAACAGTGCCAACCACAGTGCTCCCATAACAGTGCCAGCCACAGTGCTCCCATAACCATGCCAGCCACAGTGCTCCCATAACAGTGCCAGCCACAGTGCTCCCATAACAGTGCCAGCTACAGTGCTCCCATAACAGTGCCAACCACAGTGCTCCCATAACAGTGCCAGCCACAGTGCTCCCATAACCGTGCCAGCCACAGTGCTCCCATAACCGTGCCAGCCACAGTGCTCCCATAACAGTGCCAGCCACAGTGCTCCCATAACAGTGCCAGCCACAGTGCTCCCATAACCGTGCCAGCCACAGTGCTCCCATAACCGTGCCAGACACAGTGCTCCCATAACCGTGCCAGCCACAGTGCTCCCATAACAGTGCCAGCCACAGTGCTCCCATAACAGTGCCAGCCACAGTGCTCCCATAACAGTGCCAGCCACAGTGCTCCCATAACAGTGCCAGCCACAGTGCTGCCATAACAGTGCCAGTCACAGTGCTGCCATAACAGTGCCAGCCACAGTGCTCCCATAACAGTGCCAGCCACAGTGCTGCCATAACAGTGCCAGTCACAGTGCTGCCATAACAGTGCCAGCCACAGTGCTCCCATAACAGTGCCAGCCACAGTGCTCCCATAACAGTGCCAGACACAGTGCTCCCATAACAGTGCCAGCCACAGTGCTCCCATAACAGTGCCAGCCACAGTGCTCCCATAACAGTGCCAGCCACAGTGCTCCCATAACAGTGCCAGCCACAGTGCTCCCATAACCATTCCAGCCAGTGCTCCCATAACAGTGCCAGCCACAGTACTCCCATAACAGTGCCAACCACAGTCACAGTGATAGCTGCAACAACAGTTCTAGTCAGGTGTAATGGGCCCCATTGAGAGATCTGTAACAGGGACCCCACCTACCAGGTGCCATTTATAATACTGGTGTCTTCTTATGTGATAGAGGGGCCTTTGCGCCGCCTCAGGCACTGGAACCCAGATACGACTGCTGCCTATGCACTCCTTATAGCCAAGTCCCAGTTTTCACCCACAATGCTCCAATAATAGCGTCCCACAACAGCACCAGCACAGTGCCCCAATCACAATGAATCCGTGGCCACTCTCACGTAGCAAGAGCTCCTACTCGGCAGGGGCTACGCGGGATTGTGATTGGGCACTTGGGAGGATTGCATTAGGGACAGTCTGAAAAAAGGCTGCTCTAGAAATATTATTTTATTTATATGTGTGTGTATATATATATATATATATATATATATATATATATATATATATATATATATGAATATGAGTTCCTGCATTCTGTTGTTTCTCCACTAGATGCCACTCTAGTTCTGTGTTTTGATTTTGGATTCTTTCAATGTACAAAATGATTGTAGACTTAGGCTTTTTCTTCTTCTTCCTCCAGTCCAATCACAGGCTGCAGCGGTCACATGGACTGCCGCGTCATCCAGGGAGGTCGGACTGGATGTCCAGAGAGGGACGCGTCACCAAGACAACAGCCGGGGTACGTATGAACTTTTTTGTACTTTCAAACGCTGCGGAAAGGTCTGCCCCTTCTCTCTATCCTGATAGAGAGAAGGGGCTGCCGATTAGTGCAGAGAAAATGGGTCCGTAAATACGGGTGGAATACTGGTGACACCGGACCCGTATTTACGGACAGGAAAAAATACGTTCGTGTGCATGGGGCCTAAAACAGCAACATTTCCTGCATTTTTTACTGCAGCAATTCAGTCCACTTTCCGCAGCAGGAATTCACATTCTGCGGTACGAAAAATACATACCGCAGGTGAATTTCTGCGCCAAAATTGTACGCATCGTGAGGATAAGATTACGTGTGGACAAGTCCTTAACCCCTTCCCGCCGCAGCCCTTTTTCAGATTTTCATTTTCGTTTTTTCCTCCCCCACCTTCCAAAAGCCATAACGTCTTTATTTTCCCGTCGATATAGTCCTATGAGGGCTTGATTTTTGCAGGGCGAGTTGTCGTTTATCGTGCCATATAATGTAACGGGAAAAAAAATAATTGTGGGGTAGAAAATGAAAAAAAAACAGCGATTCCTCCATTGTTTTTTGGGCGTCGTTTTTACGGAATTCTCTGTGCAATTAAAACAACATGTTAACTCTTTTCTGTGGGTCGATTCGATTGCGGCGATACCAAATATATATCGTTTTTTCTATATTTTACAACTTTTACTAAAAACCGAAGTGTAAAAAAGAAAATGTATTTTGTTTCGCCAAATTCTGAGAGCCGTAACTTTTATATTTAGATGAGTTTTTATTTCATCTTTTGTGGGCGATGAGGTGACCAAAAAATAGAGATTCTGGCGCTTACAATGTATTTTTTTACGGCGTTCCCCGTGCGGGTTACATAATGATGTATTGTAATAGTTTACGGACGCGGCGATACCAATTATGTTTCTTTATTTTTTACTATGCTCTAGGGGGGAAATGGGAAAAGGGGGGTGTTTGGACTTTTCATCTTAAAATATGTTTTACATAAAAAAACAACAACTTTATTTGACTAATTTGTACTTTTTTTATTAGTCCCCCTAGGGGACTTCAACCAGCGATCGTCAGATCGCCTGCACTATATACTGCAATACTAATGTATATATCGTGATTCTGACAGGCAACTATTAAGCCCTGCCGGAGGCATAGCTTAATAGGCGCACAAAGATGGCGGACCAAGGGCCTTCATTAGGCCCCCAGGCAGCCATAGCAACCATCGCTTTCCACTATTGCATTGCGGGGGCGTGATGAGCTGTTAGAGGGGGTCGCCCCCCTCTTTCTAATGATTTAAATGTTGTGCTCGCTATTGACCGTGGCATTTAACGAGTTAAACAAGCGGGATCGCGCACGAGTGTCATATACAGCCGACACCGGCATCGTATGGAGCGGGTTCACTCCGTGAGCCCGTTCCATACTTCCCCTTCCCGACTTTGGCGTATGGATATGTTAAATGTCGGGAAGGGGTTAAACTTCATGTTAGTTCCTGATTTATTCGTCCTTGTCCACCAAGTTGCCTTCCTGCCGGGACGTATGAGATTCCCATCTTGGCAGGGAAGGGTTAAAGAAGTTGTCCAGGATTAGAAAAACATGGCTGCTTTCTTCCAAAAACAGCGCCACACTTGTCCATGGGTCGTGCCTGGTATTGCAGCTCAGCTTCATTGTAGTAAAAGAGGCAGGGCTGCAATAACACACACAACCTGTGGGCAGGTATGGCAGTGGTGCAGCAGAGTCCCCCCCCCCACTACTGAACATGGATAGAAATGGACTAGAAGAGAGAGCTGAGGTAACAGGTATGACTCCAAAAGTGATCGCAGCATATTCCATGTTAAAGGAATACCCTTATTTTGGAAAACGAGGCGTAAAAAAACGCCCCGTCCGAACAGAACGCCGTATTTCCCATTGAAATCAATGGGCAGATGTTTGTAGGCGTTCTTCCATTTTTTTTCAGCCATTTTTCGAAGCGTTAACGCCCCAAAATACGCCTGAAAACACTCCGTGTGATCATACCCTGATTGCAGAAGAGGCTGTTCTTCATGAGACAAACCTTAAGGAGGCGCTGTCACCACATTATAAGTGGTCTATCTTGTACATGATGTGATCGCCCACTTGGTCATATAGTAAAACACGCCCAGTTGTCCATTGAGAGACTCATTAGCATAAAGCTAAAATAGGTCATAACTCCGCCAAAAATGATCGTTTTTCTAAATAAAAAACACTGCTGTAATCCACATTACAGCGCCGATCACATCACGTACAATATAGGCCACTTATAATGTGGTGACAGAGCCTCTTTATTACTAGGACCACTGTTATCCACATTACAGCGCCGATCACATCACGTACAATATAGGCCGCTTATAATGTGGTGACAGAGCCTCTTTATTACTAGGACCACTGTTATCCACATTACAGCGCCGATCACATCACGTACAATATAGGCCACTTATAATGTGGTGACAGAGCCTCTTTATTACTAGGACCACTGTTATCCACATTACAGCGCCGATCACATCATGTACAATATAGGCAACTTATAATGTGGTGACAGAGCCTCTTTATTACTAGGACCACTGTCATCCACATTACAGCGCCGATCACATCACGTACAATATAGGGCACTTATAATGTGGTGACAGAGCCTCTTTATTACTAGGACCACTGTTATCCACATTACAGCGCCGATCACATCACGTACAATATAGGCCACTTATAATGTGGTGACAGAGCCTCTTTATTACTAGGACCACTGTTATCTACATTACAGCGCCGATCACATCACGTACAATATAGGCCACTTATAATGTGGTGACAGAGCCTCTTTATTACTAGGACCACTGTTATCCACATTACAGCGCCGATCACATCATGTACAATATAGGCCGCTTATAATGTGGTGACAGAGCCTCTTTATTACTAGGACCACTGTCATCCACATTACAGCGCCGATCACGTACAATATAGGGCACTTATAATGTGGTGACAGAGCCTCTTTATTACTAGGACCACTGTTATCCACATTACAGCGCCGATCACATCACGTACAATATAGGCCACTTATAATGTGGTGACAGAGCCTCTTTATTACTAGGACCACTGTTATCTACATTACAGCGCCGATCACATCACGTACAATATAGGCCACTTATAATGTGGTGACAGAGCCTCTTTATTACTAGGACCACTGTTATCCACATTACAGCGCCGATCACATCATGTACAATATAGGCCGCTTATAATGTGGTGACAGAGCCTCTTTATTACTAGGACCACTGTCATCCACATTACAGCGCCGATCACATCACATACAATATAGGGCACTTATAATGTGGTGACAGAGCCTCTTTATTACTAGGACCACTGTTATCCACATTACAGCGCCGATCACATCACGTACAATATAGGCCACTTATAATGTGGTGACAGAGCCTCTTTATTACTAGGACCACTGTTATCTACATTACAGCGCCGATCACATCACGTACAATATAGGCCACTTATAATGTGGTGACAGAGCCTCTTTATTACTAGGACCACTGTTATCTACATTACAGCGCCGATCACATCACGTACAATATAGGGCACTTATAATGTGGTGACAGAGCCTCTTTATTACTAGGACCACTGTTATCCACATTACAGCGCCGATCACATCACGTACAATATAGGCCACTTATAATGTGGTGACAGAGCCTCTTTATTACTAGGACCACTGTTATCCACATTACAGCGCCGATCACATCACGTACAATACAGGCCACTTATAATGTGGTGACAGAGCCTCTTTATTACTAGGACCACTGTTATCCACATTACAGCGCCGATCACATCATGTACAATATAGGCCACTTATAATGTGGTGACAGAGCCTCTTTATTACTAGGACCACTGTTATCCACATTACAGCGCCGATCACATCACGTACAATACAGGCCACTTATAATGTGGTGACAGAGCCTCTTTATTACTAGGACCACTGTTATCTACATTACAGCGCCGATCACATCACGTACAATACAGGCCACTTATAATGTGGTGACAGAGCCTCTTTATTACTAGGACCACTGTTATCTACATTACAGCGCCGATCACATCACGTACAATATAGGCCGCTTATAATGTGGTGACAGAGCCTCTTTATTACTAGGACCACTGTTATCCACATTACAGCGCCGATCACATCACGTACAATACAGGCCACTTATAATGTGGTGACAGAGCCTCTTTATTACTAGGACCACTGTTATCTACATTACAGCGCCGATCACATCACGTACAATATAGGCCGCTTATAATGTGGTGACAGAGCCTCTTTATTACTAGGACCACTGTTATCCACATTACAGCGCCGATCACATCATGTACAATATAGGCCACTTATAATGTGGTGACAGAGCCTCTTTATTACTAGGACCACTGTCATCCACATTACAGCGCCGATCACATCACGTACAATATAGGGCACTTATAATGTGGTGACAGAGCCTCTTTATTACTAGGACCACTGTTATCCACATTACAGCGCCGATCACATCACGTACAATACAGGCCACTTATAATGAGGTGACAGAGCCTCTTTATTACTAGGACCACTGTTATCCACATTACAGCGCCGATCACATCACGTACAATATAGGGCACTTATAATGTGGTGACAGAGCCTCTTTATTACTAGGACCACTGTTATCCACATTACAGCGCCGATCACATCACGTACAATACAGGCCACTTATAATGAGGTGACAGAGCCTCTTTATTACTAGGACCACTGTTATCCACATTACAGCGCCGATCACATCACGTACAATATAGGGCACTTATAATGTGGTGACAGAGCCTCTTTAAGTGCTTTATTTCGGCCTTTCTTCTTAGAGGTTCTCAATTCTCACAAATGAAGGGGTTGTCCAGGTTTTGAGGAAAAAAACCAGAGACTGGCGGGAGACCACAGGGTCATCGGCGCTGGAGCAGCGGGGAATTTCCAGGGGACTATGGGCTTTTTTTTATTTTACCATACACGCAGCTGTCCAATTTTTTGAGGTGCAGATAAATGTCAGTCATGAGGTGTCGTAAAGAAGAGAAATGTCACAAGTCATTTATTATGTACAATGTTCCTCATGACACTAATAATAAATCTCTTCCAATATCTCCGCTCACTGGTAATGGCAGTTGTAATATTTCCTATACGAGCTCCTGGGTGGCTCATGGCAACGCTGCTCTGTTGTCATGGTTATTACCGGCTTCAGCTGCGGCCTAGTAGAGGACAGCGGGGGATCTCCAGAACGGCGCCATTCAGGTGACATATCGGGGGCAGGTAGAGCGCCATAACTCTGATCAGAAGCCGGCATCTCAGTGTTAGAGGGTAAATCAGACGTCCGGGGACTATAACAAGAAGACGCCAGGACATGTCCACAGGGGAGATAATAAGAGCGCTGGATTATGGGGACACTCCTGCAGGAGAGCGGTTTTATCTTATCTGGATCTGAGTGAAGCTGCACAAGGACCTGCAATCCCTCCATTTCTGCAGACGCCGGAGCTTCAGGACCTCCCAGTGACGTCACTATTCAGCAGTTCCATGACTCTGGGGGTGACAATCACTCCATGGAAACGAGGACGAGGGGACGGCAGCGGCGTCCAGACCAGAGGACCGAGCAGCCCCTCCATCAAGTCCTCCCGTGTGACAGACCCTCCTTCTTCTGCATTAGGAGGCAGGAGACGTCAGTACAGCAAACGGCCGAGCCCTGAACAGAAAGACGTCACCCAGATACCGCAGCGGAGGATTCAGGAGCGCTGGGAAGTCTTCATCTGTGGCCGGAGGTTTCCTGTAAGACAGGTGAGAGCGGGGGTGGAGCTTCACACCTGTCCGCCCACTGGTTTACCCACAATGCTCCTTGTCTTTACCCCTCTCACCTGCTCACTTATAGGGTCTGTCTGCTTTATACACCCCCTGTCCATATACTCTATTACACCACATGGCCGTCATTACACAGAGCAGCCCCCCCTCCCCCCGCAGCCACGCTGTATATATGTTGTGTATATAATGTTCATATGTCTACAGCTTGTGTGTTAATATAAACATAGAGTGTAATTCCTTTAATCCGGCATCCAATAATCCAGACACTCTGATAATTCAGCACTTGTTTCTAGCACAGAACTGCAATATAAACCCACAAATCAAGGAGCTCTGTGTGTGGGGATCCCCCAATTATTATACTGGAGCAGGATCATGTAATACCCAAGTCTCCACCAAAAGTAAACAATGGAGGTTGGGAGCCAAAGGGGCCCTAACCATTTGTCAGTACAGGGCCCAGATACCACTAATGGCCGCTCTGGTCTGGGGTCTTAATTGAATTTGGGGTCTAGTCAGGGGTCTGAATATATTCAGGTGTCTGGTCTAGAGACCGTATTAATATCGGGGTCTGAATTAATTTAGGGCTCTGGTCTGGGGTCTGAATTTAATTTTGGGGTCTGACATCTGACAGATTTTTATCCAATGTAAGTAAAAAAAATAATTACATTACTATTCAATGACAGCAAGCAGAGATCTTAAAATCGTAAGGAAATAATACAGAAAGTATATTGAAAAATGTTATATCTTTCCTTTATACAAAAAATAATTTTTATTCGCAGAAACTGGAATAGCCATTTAACCCTTTAAGGACCAGACTGATTTTCGTTTTTATGCTTTTTTTTTTCCGCCCTGCCTTCAAAAAGTAATAACTTTTTTTTATTTTTTCGTTGACACGGCCATGTGTGGGTTTCATTTTTACGGGACAAGTTGTACTTTCTAATGGTGCTATTTAACCCCTTCCCGCATTTGTCGTAAGTATACGACATGGAAAGCCAGTGCTTCCCGCAAAATGTCGTATACTTACGCCAAATGTTTCGCACCGGCTCAGAGTCGGTGCCATCATCCCCGGATGTCAGCTGTATTTGACAGCTGACATCCTGCTGTAACAGCGTGGACCGAAGTTAACTCCCCGCCATTAACCCCTTAAATGCAGCCGTCAAAAGCGATGGCTACATCAAAGGTGTTTGCATATCATTGGAACCCCAGCAATGAAATCGCTGGGGTGTCGGTGGCTGCAATGGCAACCGGAGGCCTAATAGTGGCCTCACGGTGTGCCTAGCACGGAAAACTTCCAGCCGCCGCCCGGAGGCGTGGCCTGAAAGGCTTCGGTAGTCGCCGGCAAGATGGCGCCGGCTCAGATGAGCCGGCGCCATCAGCGGTGGATATCAGCTTTATGTTACAGCTGACATCCACATGTAACGGCAGGAACCGGAGCTAGCTCCGATCCCTGCCATTAACCCCTCAGATGCAGCGATCGGATCCGATCGCTGGATCTTTGTGGTTGCTAGCAGATCGGCAACTGTGCCCTGCAATCGCACAACTGCCAACTGCTACTATGACACCAGGAGACCTAACAATGGCCTCCTGTTTGCCATTACGGAAGCCGATTAGGCCCCGCTCGGAGGCGAAGCCTACTCGGCTTGCTGTCAGTGAATGACTGACAGATCTAATACATTGCACTACGTAGTTAGTGCAATGTATTAGAAAAAAAATCTGACAGTTGGACCTGCAAGTCCCCTAGTGGGACTAAAGTAAAGTGTAAAAAAATGTGAAAAAAAGTTGTCAAAAATATAATAAAAGTTTTAAGTAATAAAATAAAACACAATCGCCCTTTTTCCCTTATCAAGTCCTTTATTATTGAAAAAAATAAATAAACCATACGTATTTGGTATTGCCGCGACCATAACGGCCTAAACTATAAAAATATTATGTTATTTATTCCACGCGGTGAACAACGTAAAAAAAAACTTAAAAAATAATTCCAGAATTTCTGTTTTTTGGTCACTTTGCCCTACAAAAATTGAAATAAAGTGATAAAAAAGTTGCACGTATCCAAAAAGGGTGCCTATAAAAACTATAGCTCGTCTAGCAAAAAACAAGCCCTCATACAGCTCCGTCGGCAAATTTTTTTTAAAAGTTATGGTTCTCACAACTTAGCGACAGAAAAAAGACATTATTTTTACAAAAGTATTTTTATTGTCCAAAAAGTTGTAAAACATAAAAAAGTTCTATAAATTAGGTATCGCCGTTATCGTACTGACCCGCAGAATAAAGTTAACATGTCATTTATAACGCGTGGTGAACGCTGTATAAAAAACTATGACAGAATTGCTGTTTCTTGGTCACCTTGCCTCTCAAAAAATAGGATAAAAGGTGATGAAAAAGTCGCATGTACCCCAAAATGGTACCAATAAAAACTACAGCTCGTCCCTCAAAAAAAACAGCCCTCATACCACTACGTCTATGAATAAATAAAATAAAAATATGCAGTTGTGCAGATCAGAGGGGAACATTTCGTCTGTTTCAAGAAACGATTTATCAGGGCCCTCAAATTAGGGAACCAGGAAGCGGAGGGCCCAAACATATCTGCTGGAAGCGAGGGTGCCCGTATTATACCAGGACAACACTTCACAGCAAAATTCCCCAAACTGCAAAGGTGCGGAGTGTGGATCAAAAGGGGGATAAGTAAAGACACCGTTTATTAGTGCAACACCGGCCTGTGCAGAAAGGATTCTTCACAGCGCAACACACATCTATGGATCATTTTATTGTTTACCCCATTATTATACCCCCTGACCATGTCCCTGATGTACTCTGCCCAGCTTACATGTACCCCCACATTATAAACGGAAACACCAGTAATACTCAAACAAAACTACTACCAAGCAAAATCTACGCTTCAAAAGCCAAATGGCGCTCCCACCCATCTGAGCCCTACAGTGTGCCCAAACAGCAGTTTACTTCCACATATATGGCGCCACCATACCCGGGAGAACCCTTTTAACAATTTTTTGGGGTGTGTGTCTACAGTGGCATTATCTGGGCACGACATACTTGCCACTGAATTAGCATATCTAGGGAGAAATTGTAATTTTTACTTTGCACCTTCCGCAGCACATTTATTTATGGAAAAAAACCTGTGGGGTGAAAATGCTCACTACACCCCTTACTAAATGCCTTGAAGGGTGTAGTTTCTAAAATGGGGTCACTTCTGGGGGGTTTATTTTATTATTTCCCATCTGAGCCTCTGCAATTGTGAACCAATTCTGTGTAAATTGCCAAATTAGGCCTCAATTTCGCATGGTACTCTCTCAATGAGCCCAGTCAAATGTCCAGGCAAAAGATTAGAGCCCCATGTAGGGTGATTCTAAAACCGGAAAACACAGCATAATAATTAGAGCTCTGTCTTGTTATGGTGGCACAAGCTGGGCACCACATCTTGGCATGTCCCATTTTCACTCTGCAATATCGAGCGCACACTAATTTATGCAAAACACCTGCAGGGTTAACATGCTCATTACACCCCCAGGTGAATATCTTGAGGGGTGTAGTTTCCAAAATGGGGGTCACTTTTGGGGGGTTTCCAATGTTTTGGTCCCACAGGGGTTTTGCAAATGCAACATAGCCACCAGAAACCAATCCAGCAAAATCTGTACTCCGAAAGCTAAATTGTGCTCCTTCCCTTCTGAGCCCTGCCGTGTGCCCAAAAATTTGTTTATAACGACATATGGGGTATTGCCGTACTCGGGAGAAATTGCTTAACAAATGTTTGTGTTCTTTTTCTGCTTTATTTTTTGAGAAAATGAAAATTTTTGAGCTAAAGCTACGTCTTATTGGGAAAAAAAATGCAATTTTTATTTTCACTGCCCAATTCAAATAAAATCTATGAAACAGCTGTGAGGTCAAAATGCTCACTGCACCCCTAGATTAATTCCTGAAGGGGTGTAGTATCACAAATGGAGTCACTTTTGGGTAGTTTCCACTGTACTGGTACCTTAGGGGCTTTGCAAAAGTGACATGGTGTCAAGAAACCAATCCAGCAAAATCTGTGCTCCAAAAGCGAAAATGCCGCTCCTTCTCTTCTGTTCCTTGCCATGTGCCCAAACAGCAGTTTATGACCACATATGGGGTATTGCCATACTCGGGAGAAATTGCTTTACAAATGTTGGGGGGTTTCTTTTTTTTCCTTTATTTGTTTAGAAAATGAAAAATTTTGACCTAAAGCTACGTCTTATTGAAGAAAAAGGATTGTTTTTATTTTCACTGCCCAATTCTAATAAATTCTATGAAACACATGTGGGGTCAAAATGATCACCACACCCGTAGATCTTTAAGGGGTGTAGTTTCCAAAATGGGGTCACTTTTTTGCTGTTTTCAATGTTTTGTCCCCTCAGGGGCTTTGTAAATGTGACATTGCCTCCGCAAACCATTCCTGCTAAATTTGAGCTCCAAAAACCAAATGGCGCTCTTTCCCTTCTGAGCCCTACCGTGTGTCCAAACAGCCGTTTATTACCACATGTAGGGTATTGTTTTACTTGGGAGAAATTGCTTTACAAATTTTGCGAAGCTTTTTCTCCTTTAATCCTTGTGGAAATGAGAAAAAATTAGCTAAACCTACATTTTCTTTGAAGGAATGTAGATTTTAATTTTCACAGCCTACTTCCAATAATTTCTGCAAAAAACCTGCAGTGTCAAAATGCTTACTATACCCCTAAATAAATTCCTTCGAGGGGTGTAGTTTCCCAAATAGGGTCACTTTTGGGGGGTTGCCACTGTTTTGGCACCGCAAGAGCACTTCAAAACTGACATGGAGCCTAAAATATTTTCTAATAAAAAGTAGACCGCAAAATCCTCCTAGGTGCTCCTTTGCTTCGGAGGCCGGTGCTTTAGTCCAGTAGCACACTAGGGCCACATGTGGTATATTTCCTAAATCTGCAGAACCTGGGCAATAAATATTGAGTTGCATTTCTCTGGTTAAACTTTGTGTTATAAAAAAAATGGATTAAAAAAATTTCTGCAACAACAAAAATGTTTATTTGTAAATATCACCTCTACTTTTGTTTAATTCCTGTAAAACGTCTAAAGGGTTAAGACCAGTGGCGTAACTACCGCCGTAGCAGCCGTAGCGACTGCTACGGGGCCCGTGGCATGAGGGGGCCCGTGTCGCCCGCCGGCACCGGCCCCCACCATGGCCGGAGGCTCCGCTAGCAGCCACTATGGCTGCTACAGCGGGACGCCACTGAACACTACGGCAGAGCAGGGAGGTATCTCCCCGCTCTGCCATTAAACAAAAGACATGTATCCCCTCTCCACAGGATCTCCACAGGACAGGGGATACATGTGTGATCGCTGGCAGCGATAGGGAGAACGGGGGACTGAAAGTCCCCTGAATTTCTCCATCACAAACCTCGGACTTCTGGGGTCTGTGTCGACAGCTCCGTAGAAATGAATGGAGCGCCGGTCGCGCCTGTGCGCATGCGTGACCAGCGCTCCTTTCATCTTTATTGAGCTGCCGACACAGACGCCGGAAGTCAGAGGTTAGTCATGGAGAACTTCAGGGGACTTTCAGTCCCCCGTTCTCCCTATCAATGCCAGCGATCACACATGTATCCCCTATCCTGTGGATAGGAGATGCATGTTATTTGTAGGACACACTATAGGTCGCATTTTTTTGGGGGGGGGGCTGTATGGCGTTCCCTACATGGAGGGGGGCACTGTATGGCGTTCCCTGCAGGGGGGGCACTGTATGGCGTTCCCTGCAGGGGGGGCGCTATATGGCGTTCCCTGCAGGGGGGGGGGGCGCTGTATGGCGTTCCCTGCAGGGGGGAGCTGTATGCCGTTCCCTACAGGGGGGGCTGTATGGCGTTCCCTACAGGGGGGGCTGTATGGCGTTCCCTACAGGGGGGGCTGTATGGCGTTCCCTACAGGGGGGGCTGTATGGCGTTCTCTACAGGGGGGGCTGTATGGCGTTCTCTACAGTGGGGGCTGTATGGTGTTAGATAACGCCATACAGTCCCCCTGTAGATAACGCCATACAGTCACCCCTGTAGATAACGCCATACAGTCCCCCCTGTAGATAACGCCACACAGTCCCCCCTGTAGATAACGCCACACAGTCCCCCCTGTAGATAACGCCACACAGTCCCCCCTGTAGATAACGCCACACAGTCCCCCCTGTAGATAACGCCACACAATCCCCCTCTGTAGATAACGCCGCACAGTCCCCCCTGTAGATAACGCCACACAGTCCCCCTCTGTAGATAATGCCACACAGTCCCCCCTGTAGATAACGCCAAACAGTCCCCCTCTGTAGATAACACCACACAGTTCCCCCTGTAGATAACGCCACACAGTCCCCCTCTGTAGATAACGCCACACAGTCCCCCCTGTAGATAACGCCACACAATCCCCCCCTGTAGATAACGCCGCACAGTCCCCCCTGTAGATAACGCCACACAGTCCCCCTCTGTAGATAACACCACACAGTCCCCCTGTAGATAACGCCAAACAGTCCCCCTCTGTAGATAACACCACACAGTTCCCCCTCTGTAGATAACACCACACAGCCCCCCTGTAGATAACGCCAAACAGTCCCCCTCTGTAGATAACACCACACAGTTCCCCCTGTAGATAACGCCACACAGTCCCCCTCTGTAGATAACGCCACACAGTCCCCCTCTGTAGATAACGCCACACAGTCCCCCTCTGTAGATAACACCACACAGCCCCCCTGTAGATAATGCCACACAGTCCCCCCTGTAGATAACGCCATACAGCCCCTCCTGTAGGTAATGCCATACAGCCCCCCCCTGTAGACTGTATGACGTTATCTACAGGGGGGACTGTGTGGCGTTATCTACAGGGGGGCTGTAAAAAAGGCACTATCTACAAGGGGGGAGGGTTGTGTGACACCCAGGGGAGGGGGGCCCCAGTCAAAAGTTTGCTATGGGGCCCAGTCTTTCCTAGTTACGCCCCTGGTTAAGACACTTTCTAAATGCTGTTTTCAATACTTTGAGGGGTGAAGTTTTTAAAATGGGGTGACTTATTGGTGGTTTCTAATATATAAAGCCCTAAAAGCCGCTTGACAACTGAACTGGCCCCTGTAAAAATAGCCTTTTGAAATTTTCTTGAAAATGTGAGAAATTGCTGCTAAAGTTCTAAGCCTTGTAATGTCCTAGAAAAATAAAAGGATGTTCAAAAAATAATGCTAATGTAAAGTAGACATATGGGGGATGTTAGTTAGCAATATTTTTGTGTGTTATAACTGCCTGCCTTACAAGCGGATACATTTAAATTTTGAAAAATGCTAATTTTTGCAATTTTTCGCTAAATTTTGGTGTTTTTCACATTTAAATACTGTATGTATCGAGCAAATTTTGCCAGTAACATAAAGTACAATGTGTCACGAGAAAACAATCTCAGAATCGCTTGGATAGGTTAAAGCATTCCGGAGTTATTACCACATAAAGTGACACATGTCAGAGTTTAAAAATGAGGCTCGGTCAGGAAGGTCAAAAGTGGCTAAAGAGGGAAGGGGTTAATATTATGTGTGATGTACTGGGAAGCTGGAAAAAAAAATCAGAGTGGAGTGGAATTGGAAAAAACCAGCAGGTCCGCCATTTTCTTATGGATTTCGTTTTTACGGTGTTCACTGTACAGTGAAAGTGACGTGTTACCTTTAGACCTGATTTACACGAGCGTGTGCATTTTGTGCACGCAAAAAACGCACCGTTTTGCGTGCGCAAAATGCACTTAACAGCTCCGCGTGTGTCATTAGTGTATGATGCGCGGCTGCGTGCTTTTCGCGCAGCCGCCATCAATATGACACTCTGTTTGGATGTTTGTAGACAGAAAAGCATTTTGTGCTTTTCTGTTTACATTCAGAGTTTGACAGCAGATGCGCGAATCACGCAGTTCGCACGGAAGTGCTTCCGTGCGACCTGCGTGGTTTTCACGCACCCATTGACTTCAATGGGTGCGTGATGCACGAAAAACGCTGAAATATAGGACATGTCGTGAGTTTTACGCAGCGCACTCACGCTGCGCAAAACCCACGGACTGTCTGCACTGCCCCATAGAGTAATATAGGTGCGTACGACACGCGTGAAAAGCACGCGCATCGCACGCACGTATATGACGCTCGTGTAAATGATGCTTTATTCTGACGGTCAGTGCGATCGCGGTGATACCAAATTGATATCGTTTTTGTTATGTTTTATTACCTTTAAAAAAAAGACAAAGTTTGAAAAAAATATTTGCACCAAATTGTGACCCCCATAATAACGTTTTTATATTTCTGTGTACAGGGCTGTGTAAGGCGTCTTTTTGTACGTGGAAAGATGTGGTTTTTATTGATACCATTTTGGGGAATGTCGGGCATTTCAAACACTTCATTCAGTTTTGCGGGCGGTTGTAGTGGCAAAAAAATAGCGATTCAGAATTGTTAAATCTTTTTTCACGCTACGGCGTTCACCGTATTGGATAAATATTTTTATATTATTATAGCTTGGGTATTTTCGGATGCAGGAATACCTAATGTGTTTATGTTTATTTTTATATTGTGATCTAGGGAATTTTTTTTATTGTTTTTTAGCCCCTCTAGAGGATTTGTACCTGCGATCATTGGATCGCTTGTGCCATAGACTGCAATATCACAGTATTGCAGTCTATGGTGAAATCAGTACTTTGTTATTGAGACCTGCCACAGGAAGGTCCTAATAGCAATCTTCCTATAGCAGGGCTGGGAGCGTTCACAAGGCGGCCAGCTGCTAGAGGAACACACCGGCTCCCGCCATCTTGCCGCGTGTGAGCCGGTGTTACACAGCAGAGACCCAGCGGCTATGACGCCCGCTCTGCTTCTGAGCAGGCGCCATATTTAAATACCCTTTCCTTTACATAAATAGCCAGTGCAGCGACAGGAAAGGGTTAACAGGAAATAACTCCGAAGCAAAACGTTCTTCTTTTCTGCCCCCCTTCAGCCCCCGTAGCATTGATTTGATCACATCTCTATATAAATAGTAAATCTGTCTAGTTATGAAGTGATATGTCACCTCACCATACTGTAGCGTTACATTACTGAGCAGTCTTGCCATTCAGGAGGGTGGACAATTTGGGTGACAACAGTTGTCTGGGTTTTCTCTGGGCAGATATACAGAAGTGTCCTTCCTTATCTTATGTCTTCGGCCCCGTGCACACGACCGTATTCTTCATCCGTAATTACCGACCCATTCATTTCTATTGGCCACGGAAACCTTTCTGTATTTTTGCTGAAAAAATGATAGAACCTGCCACTCTCCCATAGAAGCCTATGGGCGCTTCCGTATATACGGACGGCTACCGATGTGTATCCGTAAACCGTCCGTATTTACAGAAGCGTTGCTAAGCAACATGTTGGTGACATCATTTGCAGCCTCCCTTTTTTTTACGTATCCGTATATACGGATCAAATACGGATGCACTACAGACCATATTTGCGGATACCGTTCCATATATATACGGATACGTTACGGATGACTACGGATTCGTATTTACCGACAGTATTTACGGATAGATGAAAATACGGTCATGTGCATGGGGCCTAACCCAAGATGTAAAAGAAAGTATTTACTCGGACGGATGCCATATGTCGCCCATAGACTCCCATGTTAAAAAGAAGTGTACGTTTAACGTCTGCTTTTTTTTTGCTAGATGGCACGAGATTGTATTGAATTGGTATTATGATACATTGTATAACTTGATGCAAGTTAGGGGTTAACACATCTGTAAGGCCCAGTTCACACAGTTTTTTGATGCGGAAACCGTATCAGATTTAGTGTCAAAAAAAGGCCCAAACCGCCTCCCATTGATTTCAATGGGAGGTGGAGGCGTTTTTTTCCGCGGCGGATTTCAGCCGCTCGTGTTACAAGAAAGCGGCATGCTCTTTCTTGCCGCGGTTCCGCCTCTGACATCCCATTGAAATCGATGGAAGGCAGAGAAAGCGTTTTTCGAGCCGTTTTTTACCCGAAAAATGCAGCGAAAAAGGCCACGAAAATAGCGGCAAGAATTTGCAGGCAGATTTTCCATTCCTGAATGAATTTTGAGGCAGATTTTTCTAACTGAGAATTATTATTTTTATTTACAATCTATTTACGGGTTTTTCTTCCCTTTTTAGAGATGACGTGTCTTCATATGATGTCATCAGTCATACTCCTATGTGGTGAACAGGTAAGTTACAAGAGGTAGGTGACTATTTAATATGAATGTATTGTCTGCGTTATTCACATAGAGTATATATG
Organism: Rhinoderma darwinii; assembly: GCF_050947455.1. Taxonomy (NCBI): domain Eukaryota; kingdom Metazoa; phylum Chordata; class Amphibia; order Anura; family Rhinodermatidae; genus Rhinoderma; species Rhinoderma darwinii. The sequence goes on along the minus strand of NW_027461852.1, from coordinate 17,169 downwards.
TATACTGCTACACATGGCCGGACGTGTTGCACCCATAAAATGGCGTAATCAGGAAAGATTGGTGACATATTTAGGAATGAATGACTCTTTTATGGACAGTTGTAGACACATGAAGGATTTTTGTGGGAATGATCTTCTACATGGGGAATAATGCCGGGGTTGCAGATATCTTGTAATGTCCGCCCCTTACATGAAGAGAGTCTCTATAGTGAGACATATGAGAATGCGTGTACGATTGGGAGCAGATCCCATCTACAGCCGGCTTACCCCATATCCTTCCAAATCACTTTACTGCATCATGGGAAATACCTATTTTTGTTGGCAGCTTTGCCCATGAAGGAACTTTATGCTTTAGGTTGGGGCTACATGGGAATTTCTAATCATGTGCAACACAAATGACTACTAGTACTACAGGGACTCAGCAAATGTGACATGGCGCCCAGAAACCATTCCAAACTCCAAATGGTGCTCCTTCCATTCTGAGCCCTACCGTGTGTCCAAACAGATGTTTATGACCACATGTGGGGTATTGTTTTACTCGGGAGAAATTGTTTAACAAATGTTGCGGTGCTTTTTCTCCTTCAGTCCTTGTGGAAATGAAAAAAAAATTAGCTAAACCTACATTTTCTTTGAAAAAAATCAAGATTTTCATTTTTACGGCCTACTTCCAATAAGTTCTGTAAAACGCCTGTAGGGTCAAACTGTTCACTGTACCCCTAGATAATTTCCTCATGGGGTGTAGTTTCCAAAATGGGGTCACTTGTTGGGGGTTTCCACTGTTTTGTCCCCTCAGGGGCTTTGCAAATGTGACATGGCCTCCGCAAACCAATCCTGCTAAATTTGAGCTCCAAGAGCCAAATAGCGCTCCATCCCTTCTCAGCCCTGCCGTGTGTCCAAACAACCGTTTATTACCACATGTGGGGTATTGTTTTACTCGGGAGAAATTGCTCTACAAATGTTGTGGTGCTTTTTCTACTTTAGTTCTTTTGGAAATGAAAAAAAATTAGCTAAACCTACATTTTATTTGAAAAAATGTAGATTTTCATTTTCATGGCTTAGTTCCAAAAATTTTTGCAAAAAAACTGGCAGGTAAAAATGCTTGCTACACCCCGAAATATATTCCTCGAAGGGTGTAGTTTCCCAAATGGGGTCACTTTTGGGGGGTTTCCACTGTTTTAGTTCCACAAGACCTCTTCAAAGCTGACATGGTGCCTAAAATATATTCTAATAAAAAGGAGACCCCAAAATCCACTAGGTGCTACTTTGCTTCGGAGGCCGGTGCTTCAGTCCATTACCGCACTAGGGCCACATGTGGGCCACAGAACCTGGGCAATAAATATTGAGTTGCATTTCTCTGGTAAAACCTTCTGTGGTACAAAAAAAATGGATTCAAAATGAATTTCTGGAAAAAAATAATGAACTTTGTAAATTTCACCTCTAGTTTGCCTTAATTCCTGTGAAATGTCTAAAGGGTTAAGAAACTTTCTAAATGCTGTTTTGAATACTTTGAGGGGTGCAGTTTTTAAAATGGGGTGACTTATTGGGGGTTTCTAAAAGCCAATGACCTCAAAGCCGCTTCACAACTGAACTGGCCCCTGTAAAAATAGCATTTTGAAATTTTCTTGAAAATGTAAGAAATTGCTGCTAAAGTTCAAAGTCTTATAATGTCCTAGAAAAATAAAAGGATGTTCAAAAAACGATGCCAATCTAATGTAGACATATGGGGGATGTTAATTAGCAGCATTTTTGTGTTTATAACTGCCTGTCTTACAAGCAGATACATTTAAATTGAGAAAAATGCTAATTTTTGCCTTTTTTCGCAAAATTTTGGTGTTTTTCACAATTAAATACTGAATGTATCGGGCAAATTTTGCCAGTAACATAAAGTCCAATGTGTCCCGAGAAAACAATCTCAGAATCGCTTGGATAGGTAAAAGCATTCCGGAGTTATTACCACATAAATTGAAACATGTCAGATTTGAAAAATGAGGCTCTGTCAGGAAGGTCAAAAGTGGCCACAGCAGGAAGGGGTTAAAGAGGCTCTGTCACCACATTATAAGTGCCCTATCTCATACATAAGGAGATCGGCGCTGTAATGTAGGTGACAGTAATGCTTTCTATTAAAAAAAACGATCTATTTTCACCACTTTATTAGCGATTTTAGATTTATGCTAATGAGTGTCTTAATGCCCAAGTGGGCGTGTTTTTACTTCAGACCAAGTGGGCGTTGTACAGGGGAGTGTATGACGCTGACCAATCAGCATCATGCACTCCTCTCCATTCATTTAGGCAGCGCATAGGGATCCTTTTAGATTGCTATGTGCTGTCTTATACTAACACATTAACAATACTGAAGTGTTTAGACAGTGAAGAGACATTCCACGGGATGTCTATTCACAATCTCTGCACTTCGTTAATTTGTCTATGGTAGTTACAGCAGAGCACAGCGTAATCTCGCGAGATTACGCTGTAGATGACAGGTTACAACGAGATGTTGCCCTAGAAAAGGGCCAAAACAAAGAGAGCTCTAAAGAGGCCAAAATAAATGGTACCCAAATGAGGACAATAGAAATGGTGCCAAGGAAAGGACCATATAAATAGTGCCCGAGGACCACTAAAATGGTGCCTGCGTGTGGCCAAAAACAGATGATGCCCTAGAAAAGGGCCAAAACAAAGAGAGCCCTAAAGAGGCCAAATAAATGGTACCTAGATAAAGACCATAGAAATGGTTCCCGAGTAAGGACTGTATAAATAGTGCCCGAGGACCACTGAAATGGTGCCTGCGTGTGGCCAAAAACAGATGCCCTAGAAAAGGGTCAAAACAAATAGAGCCCTAAAGAGGCCAAATAAATGGTAATGGATGAGTATAATATAGTGAGTGTGGGTAGGTTTGTGTAAAATGGAAGTGTGTTATTTAGTGAGTGCAAATAAGTATATAATAGATGAGTGTAAATTAGTGAGTTTGGGTAGGTAGGTATATAATGGATGAGTGTAACATAGTGAGTGCAGATAGGTAGGTATATAATGGATGAGTGTAATATAGTGAGTGCAGGTAGGTAGGTATATAATGGATGAGTGTAACATAGTGAGTGCAGATAGGTAGGTATATAATGGATGAGTGTAATATAGTCAGTGCAGATAGGTAGGTATATAATGGATGAGTGTAATATAGTGAGTGCAGATAGGTATATAATGGATGAGTGTAACATAGTGAGTGCAGATAGGTAGGTATATAATGGATGAGTGTAATATAGTGAGTGCAGGTAGGTAGGTATATAATGGATGAGTGTAACATAGTGAGTGCAGATAGGTAGGTATATAATGGATGAGTGTAATATAGTCAGTGCAGATAGGTAGGTATATAATGTATGAGTGTAATATAATGCGTGCAGGTAGGTATATAATGTATGAGTGTAATATAATGAGTGCAGGTAGGTATATAATGTATGAGTGTAATATAGTGAGTGCAGGTAGGTATATAATGGATGAGAGTAATATAGTGAGTGCAGGTAGGTATATAATGGATGAGTGTAATATAGTGAGTGCAGGTAGGTATATAATGGATGAGTGTAATATAGTGAGTGCAGGTAGGTATATAATGTATGAGTGTAATATAGTGAGTGCAGATAGGTAGGTATATATTGGATGAGTGTAATATAGTGAGTGCCGGTAGGTATATATTGGATGAGTGTAATATAGTGAGTGCAGGTAGGTATATAATGGATGAGAGTAATATAGTGAGTGCAGGTAGGTATATAATGGATGAGTGTAATATAGTGAGTGCAGATAGGTATATAATGGATGAGTGTAATATAATGAGTGCAGGTAGGTATATAATGTATGAGTGTAATATAATGAGTGCAGGTAGGTATATAATGTATGAGTGTAATATAATGAGTGCAGGTTGGTATATAATGGATGAGTGTAATATAGTGAGTGCAGGTAGGTATATAATGGATGAGTGTAATATAGTGAGTACAGGTAAGTATATAATGGATGAGTGTAATATAGTGAGTGCAGGTAGGTATATAATGGATGAGTGTAATATAATGAGTGCAGATAGGTAGGTATATAATGTATGAGTGTAATATAATGAGTGCAGGTAGGTATATAATGGATGAGTGTAATATAATGAATGCAGGTAGGTATATAATGTATGAGTGTAATATAGTGAGTGCAGGTAGGTATATAATGTATGAGTGTAATATAATGAGTGCAGGTAGGTATATAATGGATGAGTGTAATATAGTGAGTGCAGATAGGTAGGTATATAATGTATGAGTGTAATATAATGAGTGCAGGTAGGTATATAATGGATGAGTGTAATATAGTGAGTGCAGATAGGTAGGTGTATAATGGATGAGTGTAATATAATGAGTGCAGGTAGGTATATAATGGATGAGTGTAATATAATGAGTGCAGGTAGGTATATAATGTATGAGTGTAATATAGTGAGTGCAGGTAGGTATATAATGTATGAGTGTAATATAATGAGTGCAGGTAGGTATATAATGTATGAGTGTAATATAATGATTGCAGGTAGGTATATAATGTATGCGTGTAATATAGTGAGTGCAGGTAGGTATATAATGTATGAGTGTAATATAATGAGTGCAGGTAGGTATATAATGTATGAGTGTAATATAATGATTGCAGGTAGGTATATAATGTATGAGTGTAATATAATGAGTGCAGGTAGGTATATAATGTATGAGTGTAATATAATGAGTGCAGGTAGGTATATAATATATGAGTGTAATATAATGAGTGCAGGTAGGTATATAATGTATGAGTGTAATATAATGAGTGCAGGTAGGTATATAATGGATGAGTGTAATATAATGAGTGCAGGTAGGTATATAATGTATGAGTGTAATATAGTGAGTGCCGGTAGGTATATAATGGATGAGTGTAATATAGTGAGTGCAGGTAGGTATATAATGGATGAGTGTAATATAATGAGTGCAGGTAGGTATATAATGTATGAGTGTCATATAATGAGTGCAGGTAGGTATATAATGTATGAGTGTAATATAATGAGTGCAGGTAGGTATATAATGGATGAGTGTAATATAGTGAGTACAGGTAGGTATATAATGGATGAGTGTAATATAATGAGTGCAGGTAAGTATATAATGTATGAGTGTAATATAGTGAGTGCAGGTAGGTATTTAATGGATGAGTGTAATATAGTGAGTGCAGGTAGGTATATAATGGATGAGTGTAATATAATGAGTGCAGGTAGGTATATAATGTATGAGTGTAATATAGTGAGTGCAGGTAGGTATATAATGGATGAGTGTAATATAGTGAGTGCAGGTAGGTATATAATGGATGAGTGTAATATAATGAGTGCAGGTAGGTATATAATGGATGAGTGTAATATAATGAGTGCAGGTAGGTATATAATGTATGAGTGTAATATAATGAGTGCAGGTAGGTATATAATGGATGAGTGTAATATAATGAGTGCAGGTAGGTATATAATGGATGAGTGTAATATAGTGAGTGCAGGTAGGTATGTAATGGATGAGTGTAATATAATGAGTGCAGGTAGGTATATAATATAATGAGTGCAGGTAGGTATATAATGTATGAGTGTAATATAATGAGTGCAGGTAGGTATATAATGGATGAGTGTAATATAATGAGTGCAGGTAGGTATATAATGTATGAGTGTAATATAGTGAGTGCAGGTAGGTATATAATGGATGAGTGTAATATAGTGAGTGCAGGTAGGTATATTTTGGATGAGTGTAATATAATGAGTGCAGGTAGGTATATAATGTATGAGTGTAATATAATGAGTGCAGGTAGGTATATAATGTATGAGTGTAATATAATGAGTGCAGGTAGGTATATAATGTATGAGTGTAATATAATGAGTGCAGGTAGGTATATAATGTATGAGTGTAATATAATGAGTGCAGGTAGGTATATAATGGATGAGTGTAATATAGTGAGTGCAGGTATGTATATAATGTATGAGTGTAATATAATGAGTGCAGGTAGGTATATAATGGATGAGTGTAATATAATGAGTGCAGGTAGGTATATAATGTATGAGTGTAATATAGTGAGTGCAGGTAGGTATATAATGGATGAGTGTAATATAATGAGTGCAGGTAGGTATATAATGGATGAGTGTAATATAATGAGTGCAGGTAGGTATATAATGTATGAGTGTAATATAATGAGTGCAGGTAGGTATATAATGGATGAGTGTAATATAATGAGTGCAGGTAGGTATATAATGGATGAGTGTAATATAATGAGTGCAGGTAGGTATATAATGTATGAGTGTAATATAGTGAGTGCAGGTAGGTATATAATGGATGAGTGTAATATAGTGAGTGCAGGTAGGTATATAATGGATGAGTGTAATATAGTGAAATGCAGGTAGGTATATAATTGATGAGTGAAATATAATGAGTGCAGGTAGGTATATAATGGATGAGTGTAATATAATGAGTGCAGGTAGGTATATACTGGATGAGTGTAATATAGTGAGTGCAGGTAGGTATATAATGGATGAGTGTAATATAGTGAGTGCAGGTAGGTATATAATGTATGAGTGTAATATAATGAGTGCAGGTAGGTATATAATGTATGAGTGTAATATAGTGAGTGCAGATAGGTAGGTATATAATGTATGAGTGTAATATAGTGAGTGCAGATAGGTAGGTATATATTGTATGAGTGTAATATAATGAGTGCAGGTAGGTATATAATGGATGAGTGTAATATAATGAGTGCAGGTAGGTATATAATGTATGAGTGTAATATAGTGAGTGCAGGTATGTATATATTGGATGAGTGTAATATAATGAGTGCAGATAGGTAGGTATATAATGGATGAGTGTAATATAATGAGTGCAGGTAAGTATATAATGGATGAGTGTAATATAATGAGTGCAGGTAGGTATATAATGTATGAGTGTAATATAATGAGTGCAGATAGGTATATAATGGATGAGTGTAATATAGTGAGTGCAGGTAGGTGTATAATGGATGAGTGTAATATAATGAGTGCAGGTAGGTATATAATGGATGAGTGTAATATAGTGAGTGCAGGTAGGTGTATAATGGATGAGTGTAATATAATGAGTGCAGGTAGGTATATAATGGATGAGTGTAATATAGTGAGTGCAGGTAGGTATATAATGGATGAGTGTAATATAATGAGTGCAGGTAGGTATATAATGGATGAGTGTAATATAATGAGTGCAGGTAGGTATATATTGGATGAGTGTAATATAATGAGTGCAGGTAGGTATATAATGGATGAGTGTAATATAATGAGTGCAGGTAGGTATATAATGGATGAGTGTAATATAATGAGTGCAGGTAGGTATATAATGGATGAGTGTAATATAATGAGTGCAGGTAGGTATATAATGTATGAGTGTAATATAATGAGTGCAGATAGGTAGGTGTATAATGGATGAGTGTAATATAATGAGTGCAGGTAGGTATATAATGGATGAGTGTAATATAAAGAGTGCAGGTAGGTATATAATGTATGAGTGTAATATAATGAGTGCAGGTAGGTATATAATGGATGAGTGTAATATAGTGAGTGCAGGTAGGTATATAATGTATGCGTGTAATATAATGAGTGCAGATAGGTAGGTATATAATGTATGAGTGTAATATAGTGAGTGCAGGTAGGTATATAATGTATGAGTGTAATATAATGAGTGCAGGTAGGTATATAATGTATGAGTGTAATATAATGAGTGCAGGTAAGTATATAATGGATGAGTGTAATATAATGAGTGCAGGTAGGTATATAATGTATGAGTGTAATATAATGAGTGCAGATAGGTAGGTATATAATGGATGAGTGTAATATAGTGAGTGCAGGTAGGTATATAATGTATGAGTGTAATATAATGAGTGCAGGTAGGTATATAATGGATGAGTGTAATATAGTGAGTTCAGGTAGGTATATAATGGATGAGTGTAATATAATGAGTGCAGGTAGGTATATAATGGATGAGTGTAATATAGTGAGTGCAGGTAGGTATATAATGGATGAGTGTAATATAATGAGTGCAGGTATGTATATAATGGATGAGTGTAATATAATGAGTGCAGGTAGGTATATAATGGATGAGTGTAATATAATGAGTGCAGGTAGGTATATAATGTATGAGTGTAATATAGTGAGTGCAGGTAGGTATATAATGGATGAGTGTAATATAATGAGTGCAGGTATGTATATAATGGATGAGTGTAATATAATGAGTGCAGGTAGGTATATAATGGATGAGTGTAATATAATGAGTGCAGGTAGGTATATAATGGATGAGTGTAATATAATGAGTGCAGGTAGGTATATAATGTATGAGTGTAATATAGTGAGTGCAGGTAGGTATATAATGGATGAGTGTAATATAGTGAGTGCAGGTAGGTATATAATGTATGAGTGTAATATAGTGAGTGCAGGTAGGTATATAATGTATGAGTGTAATATAGTGAGTGCAGGTATGTATATATTGGATGAGTGTAATATAATGAGTGCAGATAGGTATATAATGTATGAGTGTAATATAATGAGTGCAGGTAGGTATATAATGTATGAGTGTAATATAATGAGTGCAGGTAGGTATATAATGGATGAGTGTAATATAGTGAGTGCAGGTAGGTATATAATGGATGAGTGTAATATAGTGAGTGCAGGTAGGTATATAATGGATGAGTGTAATATAATGAGTGCAGGTAGGTATATAATGGATGAGTGTAATATAATGAGTGCAGGTAGGTATATAATGTATGAGTGTAATATAGTGAGTGCAGGTAGGTATATAATGTATGAGTGTAATATAATGAGTGCAGGTAGGTATATAATGTATGAGTGTAATATAATGAGTGCAGGTAGGTATATAATGGATGAGTGTAATATAAAGAGTGCAGGTAAGTATATAATGGATGAGTGTAATATAATGAGTGCAGGTAGGTATATAATGTATGAGTGTAATATAATGAGTGCAGATAGGTAGGTATATAATGGATGAGTGTAATATAATGAGTGCAGGTAGGTATATAATGTATGAGTGTAATATAGTGAGTGCAGGTAGGTATATAATGTATGAGTGTAATATAATGAGTGCAGGTAGGTATATAATGGATGAGTGTAATATAGTGAGTGCAGGTAGGTATATAATGGACGAGTGTAATATAGTGAGTGCAGGTAGGTATATAATGTAAGAGTGTAATATAATGAGTGCAGGTAGGTATATAATGGATGAGTGTAATATAATGAGTGCAGGTAGGTATATAATGGATGAGTGTAATATAATGAGTGTAGGTAGGTATATAATGGATGAGTGTAATATAGTTAGTGCAGGTAGGTATATATTGGATGAGTGTAATATAATGAGTGCAGATAGGTAGGTATATAATGGATGAGTGTAATATAATGAGTGCAGGTAAGTATATAATGGATGAGTGTAATATAATGAGTGCAGGTAGGTATATAATGTATGAGTGTAATATAATGAGTGCAGGTAGGTATATAATGGATGAGTGTAATATAATGAGTGCAGGCAGGTATATAATGTATGAGTGTAATATAATGAGTGCAGGTAGGTATATAGTGGATGAGTGTAATATAATGAGTGCAGATAGGTAGGTGTATAATGGATGAGTGTAATATAATGAGTGCAGGTAGGTATATAATGGATGAGTGTAATATAATGAGTGCAGGTAGGTATATAATGTATGAGTGTAATATAGTGAGTGCAGGTAGGTATATAATGTATGAGTGTAATATAATGAGTGCAGATAGGTATACAATGTATGAGTGTAATATAGTTAGTGCAGGTAGGTATATAATGTATGAGTGTAATATAGTGAGTGCAGATAGGTAGGTGTATAATGGATGAGTGTAATATAATGAGTGCAGGTAGGTATATAATGGATGAGTGTAATATAATGAGTGCAGGTAGGTATATAATGTATGAGTGTAATATAATGAGTGCAGGTAGGTATATAATGGATGAGTGTAATATAATGAGTGCAGGTAGGTATATAATGGATGAGTGTAATATAATGAGTGCAGGTAGGTATATAATGGATGAGTGTAATATAATGAGTGCAGGTAAGTATATAATGGATGAGTGTAATATAATGAGTGCAGTAGGTATATAATGTAAGAGTGTAATATAATGAGTGCAGGTAGGTATATAATGTATGAGTGTAATATAATGAGTGCAGGTAGGTATATAATGGATGAGTTTAATATAATGAGTGCAGGTAGGTATATAATGTATGAGTGTAATATAATGAGTGCAGGTAGGTATATAATGGATGAGTGTAATATAGTGAGTGCAGGTAGGTATATAATGGATGAGTGTAATATAGTTAGTGCAGGTAGGTATATAATGGATGAGTGTAATATAATGAGTGCAGATAGGTAGGTGTATAATGGATGCGTGTAATATAATGAGTGCAGGTAGGTATATAATGGATGAGTGTAATATAATGAGTGCAGGTAGGTATATAATGGATGAGTGTAATATAATGAGTGCAGGTAGGTATATAATGGATGAGTGTAATATAGTGAGTGCAGGTAGGTATATAATGGATGAGTGTAATATAATGAGTGCAGGTAGGTAGGTATATAATGGATGAGTGTAATATAATGAGTGCAGGTAGGTAGGTATATAATGGATGAGTGTAATATAATGAGTGCAGGTAGGTATATAATGGATGAGTGTAATATAGTGAGTGCAGGTATGTATATAATGTATGAGTGTAATATAATGAGTGCAGGTAGGTATATAATGGATGCGTGTAATATAATGAGTGCAGGTAGGTATATAATGTATGAGTGTAATATAATGAGTGCAGGTAGGTATATAATGGATGAGTGTAATATAATGAGTGCAGGTATGTATATAATGTATGAGTGTAATATAGTGAGTGCAGGTATGTATATAATGGATGAGTGTAATATAATGAGTGCAGGTAGGTATATAATGGATGAGTGTAATATAATGAGTGCAGGTAGGTATATAATGTATGAGTGTAATATAGTGAGTGCAGGTAGGTATATAATGTATGAGTGTAATATAGTGAGTGCAGGTATATATATATTGGATGAGTGTAATATAATGAGTGCAGATAGGTAGGTATATAATGGATGAGTGTAATATAATGAGTGCAGGTAGGTATATAATGTATGAGTGTAATATAGTGAGTGCAGGTATGTATATATTGGATGAGTGTAATATAATGAGTGCAGATAGGTAGGTATATAATGGATGAGTGTAATATACTGAGTGCAGGCAGGTATATAATGTATGAGTGTAATATAATGAGTGCAGGTAGGTATATAATGGATGAGTGTAATATAATGAGTGCAGATAGGTAGGTGTATAATGGATGAGTGTAATATAATGAGTGCAGGTAGGTATATAATGGATGAGTGTAATATAATGAGTGCAGGTAGGTATATAATGTATGAGTGTAATATAAAGAGTGCAGGTAGGTATATAATGTATGAGTGTAATATAATGAGTGCAGGTAAGTATATAATGGATGAGTGTAATATAATGAGTGCAGGTAGGTATATAATGTATGAGTGTAATATAATGAGTGCAGGTATGTATATAATGTATGAGTGTAATATAATGAGTACAGGTAGGTATATAATGTATGAGTGTAATATAATGAGTGCAGGTAGGTATATAATGGATGAGTGTAATATAATGAGTGCAGGTAGGTATATAATGGATGAGTGTAATATAGTGAGTGCAGGTACGTATATAATGGATGAGTGTAATATAATGAGTGCAGGTAGGTATATAATGTATGAGTGTAATATAATGAGTGCAGATAGGTAGGTATATAATGGATGAGTGTAATATAGTGAGTGCCGGTAGGTATATAATGTATGAGTGTAATATAATGAGTGCAGGTAGGTATATAATGTATGAGTGTAATATAATGAGTGCAGGTAGGTATATAATGGATGAGTGTAATATAATGAGTGCAGGTAGGTATATAATGTATGAGTGTAATATAATGAGTGCAGATAGGTAGGTATATAATGGATGAGTGTAATATAGTGAGTGCAGGTAGGTATATAATGTATGAGTGTAATATAATGAGTGCAGATAGGTATACAATGTATGAGTGTAATATAATGAGTGCAGGTAGGTATATAATGGATGAGTGTAATATAATGAGTGCAGGTAAGTATATAATGGATGAGTGTAATATAATGAGTGCAGGTAGGTATATAATGTAAGAGTGTAATATAATGAGTGCAGGTAGGTATATAATGTATGAGTGTAATATAATGAGTGCAGGTAGGTATATAATGGATGAGTTTAATATAATGAGTGCAGGTAGGTATATAATGTATGAGTGTAATATAATGAGTGCAGGTAGGTATATAATGGATGAGTGTAATATAGTGAGTGCAGGTAGGTATATAATGGATGAGTGTAATATAGTTAGTGCAGGTAGGTATATAATGGATGAGTGTAATATAATGAGTGCAGATAGGTAGGTGTATAATGGATGAGTGTAATATAATGAGTGCAGGTAGGTATATAATGGATGAGTGTAATATAATGAGTGCAGGTAGGTATATAATGTATGAGTGTAATATAATGAGTGCAGGTAGGTATATAATGGATGAGTGTAATATAATGAGTGCAGGTAGGTATATAATGGATGAGTGTAATATAGTGAGTGCAGGTAGGTATATAATGCATGAGTGTAATATAATGAGTGAGGTAGGTATATAATGGATGAGTGTAATATAATGAGTGCAGGTAGGTATATAATGTATGAGTGTAATATAATGAGTGCAGGTAAGTATATAATGGATGAGTGTAATATAATGAGTGCAGGTAGGTATATAATGTATGAGTGTAATATAATGAGTGCAGATAGGTAGGTATATAATGGATGAGTGTAATATAGTGAGTGCAGGTAGGTATATAATGTATGAGTGTAATATAATGAGTGCAGATAGGTATACAATTTATGAGTGTAATATAATGAGTGCAGGTAGGTATATAATGGATGAGTGTAATATAATGAGTGCAGGTAAGTATATAATGGATGAGTGTAATATAATGAGTGCAGGTAGGTATATAATGTAAGAGTGTATATAATGAGTGCAGGTAGGTATATAATGTATGAGTGTAATATAATGAGTGCAGGTAGGTATATAATGGATGAGTTTAATATAATGAGTGCAGGTAGGTATATAATGGATGAGTGTAATATAATGAGTGCAGGTAGGTATATAATGGATGAGTGTAATATAGTGAGTGCAGGTAGGTATATAATGGATGAGTGTAATATAATGAGTGCAGGTAGGTATATAATGTAAGAGTGTAATATAATGAGTGCAGGTAGGTATATAATGTATGAGTGTAATATAATGAGTGCAGGTAGGTATATAATGGATGAGTTTAATATAATGAGTGCAGGTAGGTATATAATGTATGAGTGTAATATAATGAGTGCAGGTAGGTATATAATGGATGAGTGTAATATAGTGAGTGCAGGTAGGTATATAATGGATGAGTGTAATATAGATAGTGCAGGTAGGTATATAATGGATGAGTGTAATATAATGAGTGCAGATAGGTAGGTATATAATGGATGAGTGTAATATAATGAGTGCAGGTAAGTATATAATGGATGAGTGTAATATAATGAGTGCAGGTAGGTATATAATGTATGAGTGTAATATAATGAGTGCAGGTAGGTATATAATGGATGAGTGTAATATAATGAGTGCAGGTAGGTGTATAATGGATGAGTGTAATATAATGAGTGCAGGTAGGTATATAATGGATGAGTGTAATATAATGAGTGCAGGTAGGTATATATGTATGAGTGTAATATAATGAGTGCAGGTAGGTATATAATGGATGAGTGTAATATAATGAGTGCAGGTAAGTAGGTATATAATGTATGAGTGTAATATAGTGAGTGCAGGTAGGTATATAATGCATGAGTGTAATATAATGAGTGCAGGTAGGTATATAATGTATGAGTGTAATATAATGAGTGCAGGTAGGTATATAATGGATGAGTGTAATATAATGAGTGCAGGTAAGTAGGTATATAATGTATGAGTGTAATATAATGAGTGCAGGTAGGTATATAATGGATGAGTGTAATATAATGAGTGCAGGTAGGTATATAATGGATGAGTGTAATATAATGAGTGCAGGTAAGTAGGTATATAATGTATGAGTGTAATATAATGGTGCAGGTAGGTATATAATGGATGAGTGTAATATAATGAGTGCAGGTAGGTATATAATGGATGAGTGTAATATAATGAGTGCAGGTATGTATATAATGTATGAGTGTAATATAGTGAGTGCAGGTATGTATATAATGTATGAGTGTAATATAGTGAGTGCAGGTAGGTATATAATGGATGAGTGTAATATAGTGAGTGCAGGTAGGTATATAATGTATGAGTGTAATATAGTGAGTGCAGGTAGGTATATAATGTATGAGTGTAATATAATGAGTGCAGGTAGGTATATAATGGATGAGTGTAATATAGTGAGTGCAGGTAGGTATATAATGGATGAGTGTAATATAGTTAGTGCAGGTAGGTATATAATGGATGAGTGTAATATAATGAGTGCAGATAGGTAGGTGTATAATGGATTAGTGTAATATAATGAGTGCAGGTAGGTATATAATGGATGAGTGTAATATAGTGAGTGCAGGTAGGTATATATTGTATGAGTGTAATATAGTGAGTGCAGGTAGGTATATAATGGATGAGTGTAATATAATGAGTGCAGGTAGGTATATAATGGATGAGTGTAATATAATGAGTGCAGGTAGGTATATAATGGATGAGTGTAATATAATGAGTGCAGGTAGGTATATAATAGATGAGTGTAAATTAGTGAGTTTGGGTAGGTATATAATGGATGAGTGTAATATAGTGAGTGCAGGTAGGTATATAATGTATGAGTGTAATATAGTGAAATGCAGGTAGGTATATAATTGATGAGTGTAATATAATGAGTGCAGGTAGGTATATAATGGATGAGTGTAATATAATGAGTGCAGGTAGGTATATAATGTATGAGTGTAATATAGTGAGTGCAGGTAGGTATATAATGTATGAGTGTAATATAGTGAGTGCAGGTATGTATTTATTGGATGAGTGTAATATAATGAGTGCAGATAGGTAGGTATATAATGGATGAGTGTACTATAATGAGTGCAGGTCAGTATATAATGGATGAGTGTAATATAATGAGTGCAGGTAGGTATATAATGTATGAGTGTAATATAATGAGTGCAGATAGGTAGGTATATAATGGATGAGTGTAATATAATGAGTGCAGGTAGGTATATAATGTATGAGTGTAATATAGTGAGTGCAGGTATGTATATATTGGATGAGTGTAATATAATGAGTGCAGATAGGTAGGTATATAATGGATGAGTGTAATATAATGAGTGCAGGTAAGTATATAATGGATGAGTGTAATATAATGAGTGCAGGTAGGTATATAATGTATGAGTGTAATATAATGAGTGCAGATAGGTAGGTATATAATGGATGAGTGTAATATAATGAGTGCAGGCAGGTATATAATGTATGAGTGTAATATAATGAGTGCAGGTAGGTATATAATGGATGAGTGTAATATGAGTGCAGATAGGTAGGTGTATAATGGATGAGTGTAATATAATGAGTGCAGGTAGGTATATAATGGATGAGTGTAATATAATGAGTGCAGGTAGGTATATAATGTATGAGTGTAATATAAAGAGTGCAGGTAGGTATATAATGTATGAGTGTAATATAATGAGTGCAGGTAAGTATATAATGGATGAGTGTAATATAATGAGTGCAGGTAGGTATATAATGTATGAGTGTAATATAATGAGTGCAGATAGGTAGGTATATAATGGATGAGTGTAATATAGTGAGTGCAGGTAGGTATATAATGTATGAGTGTAATATAGTGAGTGCAGGTAAGTATATAATGGATGAGTGTAATATAATGAGTGCAGGTAGGTATATAATGGATGAGTGTAATATAGTGAGTGCAGGTAGGTATATAATGGATGAGTGTAATATAATGAGTGCAGGTAGGTATATAATGTATGAGTGTAATATAATGAGTGCAGGTAGGTATATAATGGATGAGTGTAATATAGTGAGTGCAGGTAGGTATATAATGGATGAGTGTAATATAATGAGTGCAGGTAGGTATATAATGTATGAGTGTAATATAGTGAGTGCAGGTAAGTATATAATGGATGAGTGTAATATAATGAGTGCAGGTAGGTATATAATGTATGAGTGTAATATAATGAGTGCAGATAGGTAGGTATATAATGGATGAGTGTAATATAGTGAGTGCAGGTAGGTATATAATGTATGAGTGTAATATAATGAGTGCAGATAGGTATACAATGTATGAGTGTAATATAATGAGTGCAGGTAAGTATATAATGGATGAGTGTAATATAATGAGTGCAGGTAGGTATATAATGTAAAAGTGTAATATAATGAGTGCAGGTAGGTATATAATGTATGAGTGTAATATAATGAGTGCAGGTAGGTATATAATGGATGAGTTTAATATAATGAGTGCAGGTAGGTATATAATGTATGAGTGTAATATAATGAGTGCAGGTAGGTATATAATGTATGAGTGTAATATAGTTAGTGCAGGTAGGTATATAATGGATGAGTGTAATATAATGAGTGCAGATAGGTAGGTGTATAATGGATTAGTGTAATATAATGAGTGCAGGTAGGTATATAATGGATGAGTGTAATATAATGAGTGCAGGTAGGTATATAATGGATGAGTGTAATATAATGAGTGCAGGTAGGTATATAATGGATGAGTGTAATATAGTGAGTGCAGGTAGGTATATAATGCATGAGTGTAATATAATGAGTGCAGGTAAGTAGGTATATAATGTATGAGTGTAATATAATGAGTGCAGGTAGGTATATAATGTATGAGCGTAATATAATGAGTGCAGGTAGGTATGTAATGGATTAGTGTAATATAATGAGTGCAGGTAGGTATATATTGGATGAGTGTAATATAGTGAGTGCAGGTAGGTATATAATGTATGAGTGTAATATAATGAGTGCAGGTAGGTATATATTGGATGAGTGTAATATAGTGA